>NW_024588374.1:0-1406 GCF_018398535.1 Haplochromis burtoni
AATGAATTTTGTTCACTCAAATTCAGCTTTTCTTCGCTCAAAATAAATTTCTCCTCAAAATACAACACTTGCACCTGCAAACTTTTTTACGTGCGCTCAGAATAGTGGCACAAAAATAACGCCATAGAAGTCAGACGTCTTCTGGGAGCGCTGTGCCAATCTTAACCTCAGCGGGAGGTCCTAAAAATGGGACCTGTATCCGATTGGCTAACCGGGGTGCGAGGGGAGCCACCCCTTTGTTATGTGATTGGCAGCGGGGCGAAGTTAGGCATGCCTCGGAAGCGGAGTTGGCCTTCGGCGCAAATTCCGAACGAATAGCCCGAATCATTAAGGATCAGATACAGCAAGAGTAACAAGGGAAAAAATTGTGCGCTGGCTGCGGCTCGGTGCGAGTAGGAGCGAGGGAAAACTTAGGCTGTGCGCTGAATTTGAGACGGAGCTAGTAAGAGGGCTGGTTTGAAGAAAAAAGACTAAGGTTTTTTTCAGGAGTTTTTGCCCTGTTATCGAATATATGTTTTGGGAATAGAGGGTTCCCTAACAAGTTATTCTAGTGTTTTTTTGTTGCGCGTGTTTTGGATAAAAATACGGAGGGTTTTTTCAGGAGGTTTCCTGCTTGATTGCCTAAGGGTTGGGTGGGAGCCGCGGGGCGCTGAATTTGTGAAAAAAGACTAAGGATTTTTTTAGGGGTTTTTGTCCTGTTATTGAATATAAGTTTTGGGAATAGAGGGGTCCCTATCAAGTAATGCTAGGGGGGATTTGTTGTGCATTTTTGGAGAAAAACGGAGGGGTTTTTCAGGAGGTCTCCCTGCTTGTTTACCTAGGGGTTTTTGCTGCCGCAGTGAGCTTATGCTTGAGAGATCGCGAGAGAGGTTTTTGCGACTCAGACTTTGATTCTTATTTTCCTTTTTCGGATTGAAAATTGAAATAAAGTTTTGCAACGAGGCATGCAACCTGTATGTCTCGCCATACTGAACGTTACAAAAGCACAAGTTTAACTAAGGACTTTTACTCTTGTTTAACACATTTTCACACACACACACACAGACAAGCACAGGCCCAGACACAGGCGCGTGCACAAGCTCGCACAGCGCGGGGGCACGCTCGCGCGCACACACACGCACCGGCCCACAACCAGATGGCATTTTTTAAGCATAAAAAGTAAAAACATTTCAATGGCTTAAAAGTAAAGAATCCTATTTGACATAAAAACTTTATTTTTTAATAATCAAATAATTTATTTTGGGGGGAAAAATAAATGAGCGTGTATTATGTGTTAACAACGATGGTATAACTTTCACACCTGCTTCAGGTTTTCCCTTGAAACCATTTATCACACGCACAAGCAGATCTAAGTATTTGACTAGTGCTTTCTGTCAACAGTCTAACCTTATCTTATGACCCTGTTG
>NW_024588375.1:0-1406 GCF_018398535.1 Haplochromis burtoni
CAGGCAAAGACCAGATCCTCCTCCTTGTGCATGCAGCAGTTATCTTGTTTGTTGTACTTGTCTCAGGTCTCTACTACTACAAGCACAGATTAAACAGGAGTTGCTGTTGGCCTTGTGACTACATCGGAAGACACAAAAACAGGCCCAGGTCCCAGGCAGTGAGGTGCAGATGGAGACTCTGAAATATGTTAGAATCTGACACGTTCTCTTAAACATGCCATCAAGCATTCCTGACAGAAGAAAGACAACAGCCAGAGTGCATTAACAATCAAAAGTGGTGTGATAAAGTATATAATGGAGTTGAAGGGTGTGATGTTTGTGACTGGGCTATAAGTGCAAAAATGAGGTCCTTGGTACTGAGGAGCCTTGGGAAGATTAACTGATATCAAAGCCTCTTCGAAGCTGAAGATTGTGTTATTTATTGAACACTGTGACTCATTTTCAGTGAAGACGGTAAACATACCTTCACGTGTGTAACTTTATCTTAACCACAGTGCCTGTCAGCAAGCCTTACCTCCTCGTGAACGATGCTCCTCCAGTGGAAGGATCTACAGTGTGGATGAACTGCAGTGTGGAAAATGGGACTGGACCGATCCTGTATGTGTGGCACTATGAAACCTACAATGGTAACACCACAACCTTTGAAATGGGCAACAGCAGCATTATTAACATGACCAACGTTAACCGCAATCACACCGGTTGGTACCGCTGTGTGGCCAGCAACACCGACAACAGCGAGAGCTCCAAACGTCTATGGCTGGACATCCTCTGTGAGTATAATTAGATCAGGCAGACCTATTTCTTCATTTGTTATTCATTTCTTCATTTAACAATTAAAAGAAAGTATCAGTATGTAAAAACTTAATGCACTGAAGGTGTTTTGAGCATTTTTCAGTTAAATTTATTTACTTCTGTATTGTTTCCATCTAAAAAAAAAAGTAATGCCCTGTTAAGAATTTGGCTTTTATCCCCAAATTCAAAAAATGCTGATCACAGTACAAAAATTATGCAATTATCTGAATTTTTAGGGAATTACACATATTAGGGTTAATTTAGCTGCTGTATGTCTCAACTGCTAATGTAAAACTAAGTAAGAGTCCTACTTTAAACTGGATTTCTTATTAGCTTTCTGTAATCTGCATTTAACACGCCTGTGTTATGTGGGCTTGGGCTTGAAGCTTTCCTTGTTGATAAAGCTTGTAGTTAATGATGGATCAAGTTAGAGTTAGTTTGCTTTCTGTCGCATAAAACAAAGATTTCTTTGTTTCACAGGCACATAACACGCCCGTGTCCCTTATTTCTTGATTTGCGTTCATATTCTTTCTCCTCAGTTGGACCAGACATTCCTCAGATAGACGTGACTCCGTACACTATGACCAGGCGGGGTTACACAGCTCTGGAGATGG
>NW_024588376.1:0-1406 GCF_018398535.1 Haplochromis burtoni
CAATTTGACCAAAAAATGACTTAGGCACTTATGCTATGAAGCTAACGATATGATGACTGAATGACCTTTGCAATGTAGATGCTGGAGGAAAAACAGCTACTAGAACAGTCTTGATCAAGAACATCAGTGGTGTCGAATCATGTATTTAGTATCACCTCATAATAATATTTCCAAGCACCGCCCTAAGGGATGGTGTGAAAATGACTGTTTCATTTACAGACATCTTTTATCCTCCTGTCTTTACAATTACCAATAAAAAGGTCTAAAACTTACAATGTATTGATGGTATATGTTGTGCAATAAAAATCACACCACACCCAGAAACAGAGATCGTGTGTTTAACGTGTCATTTGCTTAAAAAAACACTTTTCCAACATGTCAGCAAGTTTCCCCTTCGCCACTCTACCAAGAACCACTTAAAAGGAGCATCTGACTTTGCTTGATATAAGCCTCTGGATAGACTCCCACTGCCTTTCCCTGGCTTTCACAGTGTGTAGGAAGCCAGAAGAAAACACAGAGGAGATAATAACTAACGTGCCAAACCTGGAGCGAGATCAAAGCAGCCAAGCTGACATGAAACCTTCTTAACATCACAGCAGCAGTAAGCAAGTAGGTGGTGAACGTTATGTTACGCAGTGGTGGTGGCTGTCATATAAGGCTCCAAACACACCCAGAGGTGCTCAGTGAAACGTTTCTATTTACCTCACATTGAACCTGACAACCTTAAAATCCCTGCACAGAGGTAATTCAGCCCCATGTAGAAACAAAGGCTAATTCCCATAAATGTCTGCCAACTCTATTATGTTATATTATATCCAAATGGCACTTGGAGCGGCGTGAAGAGAGTTCGTTGTTAATTGATCTTTTATGGTGGCGCTGAGCAATTTCTAAAAGCAATTAAATGCTTTTCAGTTTGTTCTCCGCAGCTGATGAGTTATTGTTATCATTGCGTGCAAGGTGTGAGGATAGGAAGCAGCTGCAGCACATTTTAATTGGTCACGTGTCTGAGGCAGCATTAAAAATACTAATATGGAAACATGCTCATGCCACGATTCGTTAGGTGCAGGACTCCAAAACTGGTGAAAAGTGAAGGGGTTTATTTACAGTTGCACACCAGGTGAAATATATACATATGCACAGTGAAAAAGGGGAAGATGGGCTCCAGGGAATCCAAGGGAGAAAGGTCCAGGGCAGGGAAACGTTAACACTCCTCTTCACACAGTCCGTGACTCACTTGCACTCCTAATCTAATCCACGAAAGTCCACTCGCGCTCATTCACATCCACAGAAACAGGCTGGGGTCCAGGGAAGTCTGTACAAGGAGAGGAGAAGGTCGTTCAAGGACTATGAAACTACGAGCTGGTGCTACACTGACACTAGTTAGCACAACGATCCAGCAAAGAAGC
>NW_024588377.1:0-1405 GCF_018398535.1 Haplochromis burtoni
CGCTCTGTTCCTTCCTACTTACCGCCCCTCTGCTCAGCGCAAGCACAAGGCTCGCGTGCGGAGTGAAGCGGGAAAAAAGTGCAAAAGAGAGGGTGAGAGAAAGAGAGAAAAAAACCCACTTCCAATAAGGAGTTGGTTCACGTCGTTCACCTCAAAGATTCGGCTCTAAGAGCCATTTCGTTCGGAACCGACACATCACTAGTCGACACCTATTGCAGCATAACTAAGGGAGGATTCAGGGTCACCTGGTCCAGCCCTAACTATATGCTTTAGCGAAAGGGAAAGTTTTAAGCCTGATCTTAAAAGTAGAGATAGTGCCTGTCTCTTGAATCCAAACTGGAAGCTGGTTGATGTAACATCACTGAAAAGTCTTTTAATGACAGGCGAACAGCTAGCTAGCTAGCTAACAACAAAGTAAGAGTAAATACATGCAATTGAAGTAAAATTAACCAAATAAATAAATAAAAAGTAAAAATCAGCTTGATGCAAGATGATTGCATGAATTATTAGATGAAATATTGCCTTTTTGTTAACCTCTGGGCTTAATTGGAAGGATTATTGGAAGGAAGGATTGGTGCTGTAGAACTTTAGCTAAACATTAGTAATTGCCTTGTTTATCTGTTTTCACAGTAAAAATAACCCATGTAGAGAGGTTGTGACAGTGTCACAGCTTTCGCCAAAGACATATTCCTGTTTTGTTTGCTGAAATCTGAAAACAGCTCCTCATGGCAGTCTTTTTCTTTTTTTTCTTTTCCTGAAAGCACTTGACAGCTTTGTTTGTGAAACATTTAATTGTGTTCCCATCAGTTATTTTAAGAAGATGTTGATTGTTTACAGCCTTTCTTTGTTTAATGGCCCCTAACATCACATCTCAGTGACTAAATTACAGATAATCCTGCCATGAACTTCAGCTTTAGAACCCAGGCAATGTAGCATCTTTGCATCTCTCCTTCACTTCACTTATCTACTCATGATCCTGTTTCTATTTTAAAACCTTTGCAATCTAGTTCAAGTCAAAAAACAATAAACAGTAAGACATGTACACTGTAAGACAGATCCTAAATATACATAAGTGATAAACTACCAGAGGACTTATTAGAGAGGAAGTCTGCAAGCCACTGCACTCTTGTGATATTGACACCATATCACATGCATAGCGACACAGTGGGAAGAAATGTGGAAGAAAAGCGAGAAGTGAACTTGGCCCAAATTCTGAACTGTCGTGCATGTGAGTCATGCTGAATATTGCATAGTAAGAACTGCTGTGATGGCAAACATGGCTCAAAGTTATTTCGGCACGCAAGATAGAGGACAATTATTAAAAGGGAAGAGGGAGAAGCGGGGAAGGAGTGAGAACATTAATGAATAGATAAACTGCAAGATTTAAATCTGTAAGAGTTAAATC
>NW_024588378.1:0-1405 GCF_018398535.1 Haplochromis burtoni
CCAAGAAGGACTCGTACCCGCTTCTGCGGATTGACGAGGCCCTAGATTACGTTACCGGCTCCAGCTGGTTCAGCTCCCTCGACCTACGCAGCGGTTACTGGCAGGTGGAGCTAGCCACCGAAGCAAGGCCTAAGACTGCATTCACCATTGGACAGGGGCTGTGGCAGTTCAGGGTCATGCCATTTGGGCTCTGCAATGCGCCAGCGACGTTTGAGAGGCTGATGGAGAGGGTGCTCGTGAACATCCCTCGTAGCCGCTGTGTTGTGTACCTGGATAACCTGTTGGTGCACGGTGGTGACTTCGACAGTGCACTGTCTCACCTGAGCGAGGTCTTCAGTGCCATCTGACGAGCAGGGCTGCGGCTCAACCCTGCGAAGTGCCAGCTGTTGGCGAGAGAGACCACGTTCTTGGGCCATGTGATCAGCACTCAAGGTATCGCCACCGACCCCGCAAAGGTGGCTGTTGTCCGGGACTGGCCAACTCCCTCGAACGTCAAAGAACTGCGGAGCTTCCTGGGCCTAGCCTACTACCATCAGTTCATCAAGGGGTTCGCGACGATGGCCAGCCTCCTCCACCGCCTGACTGACAAGGGACAGCTGTTTGGCTGGGGGGATGCCTGTGCTGTGGCTTTTGCACAGCTGAAGGGGGCCCTCACCAGAGCCCCAGTCCTGGCCTACCCCGACGCCCGCCACCTTTCATTGTAGACACTGATGCTAGCAATGTAGGAGTTGGGCCGGTCCTTTCCCAGCAGGACGAGGCTGGAGAACGAGTGGTGGCATACTTCAGTCGTGCTCTGGGGCGAGCCGAGAGGAACTAATGCGTGACTCGGCGGGAGCTGCTGGCCGTAGTGCTGGCGGTGCGGCACTTCCGGCCATACCTGCACGGCTGCCGGTTTCTCCTGCGCACTGACCATACATCTCTGACTTGGCTCCTGAACTTCAAACACGCAGAAGGCCAGGTGGCCCGCTGGTTGGAGGTCCTTCAGGGCTACGACTTTGAGATCCAGCATCGGGCAGGTCGACAGTATGGCAACGCTGATGCCCTCTCCAGGCGGCCCTGCATGGCCATCGAGTGCTGCTACTGTCTGCGACAGGAGGAGCGGGCCGAGGAGGCGCTGGGGATGGCTACTGCTCAAGCCGTGGTCAGCGGAGGGGGATGGCTCCCATTGACCACGCAGCAGCTGAAGCGGGAGCAGGAGGCTGACGCGACGTTGGTTCAGGTGGGGGCCTGGCTGGAGGCGGCGCAACGCCCAGACTGGATGGGGGTGTCGGGACAGGAGCCCGAAATGAAGGCCTACTACTCCCAGTACAACAACCTGGAGACCCACGATGGCCTCCTGTACCGGAGATGGCGGGCCCCCGGTCAGGGCAGAGATCTCCTGCAGCTGTTGGTGCCTCGGTCGCTG
>NW_024588379.1:0-1405 GCF_018398535.1 Haplochromis burtoni
TTTATTCCTTTCTCCCTTCATTCAACTGGTCTAATGGAAAAAAGGGACAGTAACCGCTCGCTCAGTCATTCATAGAAAGAATACTTTACACTATACTATATTGCCACAAATCTCACGCTTGTAGTCTATGTACTATATATAGGATTCATGGATAGATCCATGTATTAATATATGTGGGAAATCAGTCTTTTTTTCTATACATCTATCTTACAAATGTTTTTTCAGTCTGTACACGTTTGTTTCAGATCATTTCTGTTTCCTTTTTCATATTTCCCTTTTATTCTTTAATTTTTGTAGTTTTTAGTGTATTTTACCTAATAGATATGGAACTAATGGATAAAGAATTTAACCATGTGACAATAAAGGCTTTGTATCCCTGTATTTTACCACTGTATCCTGAACTCTTATTTTACAAAACTAAAATAGATTAAAGAAAACTGAAGTCTGTGTGTACTTCTTTTCATGTAAATGAAATGGGCTTCTCTGTTATACTGTTTTCCTAATAACGTGTTAGCAGCAATTAACTATACTAATGGACCTAACTGTACGCATGTCATTGCTATTCTCACTTCCTTGGCTCTAACTTTTTAAACAGTAGCTAAGTGAACGACACAAATGTTGATTAGCTCGCTACCACGGCAAGAAAAGACCATCATATCAATACTTGTGTTTTCAACACTAACCTTTGACAGATTTAATTACAGTATTGATGCAAGTCTGAAGCACCAGGATGGGAAGTTCATCTGTACTAAATCGGAGAGGTGTGGTGGAGAGAGAGAGAGAATGAATAGCCTGAAATGTATAGAGGATTATTTTAAAATGGATGCAAAATTTAACCGGGAGCCAGTGAAGCTTCTTCAGGATTGGGGAGATGTGGTGGGTAGAGGAAGTCCGTGTAATAATATGGGCAGCAGAGTTCTGGATACGTTGGAGCTTGTTAATAGATTTTTGTGTAAGGCCAAATAGTGAGTTACAGTAGTCAATTCGAGAGATAACAAGATTTTGGACGAGAATGGCAGTGGCATGAGGAGTAAGGAAACGGCGGAGGCGATTGATATTACGGAGCTGGAAATATGCTGCACGTGTGACATTATTGATATGTGAATTAAAGGATAATGTGCTACCATCACGTTATAGATGGTGTAGTGAGCTGGATGGATCAAGCTGTTACTCAACATGATAATGTAGAGAAGCTAACCAAATGCACCATGCATTGCATCAGTTTGTGTGCAGTTCCAAGTTACCATTGCCAGCTCACATTTCTGGTATACAACAAAGCCCCAAGCAGCAATTTGGTCAGTGTTGGATAATGACACCAGTCTTGAAAGCTTACAGAGACAGCTTTGTGTATCCTGTTATGTATATGTACCATTTTCTAGATGGCTGAACTGTATGAAACCAAGTG
>NW_024588380.1:0-1405 GCF_018398535.1 Haplochromis burtoni
AAGATCTCCCAGTAGTTCATATAATCCAACTCGTATAATACGAATTGGAGGAGCTCTTCCAAAAAATCTTCTATAGTCTCCAATGAGAAAGAGGCATTGAAGGGCTCATAGTGAAAGCGGGCAGGTTCATTGGTGTTCATGTACATTGATGAGCTCGGGACCAGTACAGTTACCTGGTGTCCCCTGTCAACCAGCGTCTCCAGAACAGGCTTCATGTTTATCCAGTGGCTACCATCAGTGTACCACACCAAAATATTTCCTCCATTTGCACTCCATGTCGCACAAAGTACCAGCAGGATGCAGGCAGAGAGACGCAGATTCATGGTGTCTGCATGTCAGCAGGAAAACTACCCGTGGTCTGATTCTTTGGTGAAAGTATATCAGGAAAGATAATTATTAACTGTGCTATCACAATAGGTTAAAAGGTAGTGATAGCAAAGTTCACTGTGCTGAAGGAACAAGACTGATTTCTAACCTGTACCAGTACCCTAGGGAGGCTGTGGATGACCCAGGTCTTCTGGGTATTTGTCTGTCTGCCTCAGGTTCCAGGGGGGCATTATTAATTAAGTATATTTTGTGACACATCTGATAGGTTTGTAGTTTGAACCTATTCACTGGAACGTTGAAGACAATTTAATTACACAGCAAAAGCAAGACACAAGTAGGCAAAGTTCTTCGTGTTACTCATGCATGAGGGAGAGAACCACGACAAGCGCCGTTCCTTCGCTTGACCCCAGTCGCTCTCGTCCGCTCCCCCATAACATTGTTCTTTTATTGAGCTCACATAGGTTCATTAACATATGACGTCTACATACACACATACACACAAAGAGTACCTTGCCTGTGTGTTGTGTAAGTGTGCGTGTGTGGGCGGGGGGGGTGTGTGTCAGTGTGTGACCCCATAAATGACTTCCCTAAACCTGCTGGTCTGGAAGTTCATCTAAATAAAACGCACTTAGACTAAAACTGACATAGCTACGTTTATCCTACCATAAAACAATAAAACAAGGTACGACCTCTCCCATGCTCCCAGGATGTAGGTGTGAATGACAGAACACTCTGGAGTGCACACAAAGTCTTTGCAGACTATTAAGGATCAACCCTCTACCAACATGACATTGATTATACAACTCTAAGCATATATGAGTAGATATTTCTAAGCATAAATGACAATAAACAATACAAATCTAACAACATCCACAACACAACAGGATTGTTGTGTGTAGCACTGCTGTATGGCACTTCAGCTCACCTCATTATATACCAGAGATGGCACATACCACTTTTTTATGTCTGATACCGATATCATAAATTTGAATATCTGCCGATACGATATGAATCCGATATAGTGTATTTTTTAATCAATAAAACTGTCCATCCATCCATCCATCTTCATCCGCTTATC
>NW_024588381.1:0-1405 GCF_018398535.1 Haplochromis burtoni
TCCCTGAAGACTCATAGATTTACCCAGAAGTTTGATTCTGTTCTTCTGGATATAATTTTTTTAGTAAGAGAAATATTTAGTCACTCATCCAAGTGACTTCTTCAGTCTTGGATCAGTGATGAAATGTTTCTCCCAGTGAAAACGCTGCATCCAGATGAACAGAATTCACTTTTTGGGATGTCCTTACCTGGATGATTGAGCATGCATCAACACACTTATAGATTGTTTTCCTTGTTTTTCAGCCTGCATTATTCTGTAGTATGTTTAAGTTCAGCAATAAAACTGCCTTTTAGTTTACCTCCCTTGTTTCCAACTCCTGCATTTTGGGTCTGACTCTGCCTGCCTCACAGTCAACACTGACATGTTTTTTGTTTTTTGGACAGGAGAATTAAATACTATTCCACATAAATTTTTTGTGATCTTAAGTTGACATAACCTTCTGTCATTATATTAAATTGTCTCTATATAGTGTCATGCACGCAATTCTGACACCAGTGTTGTTGTTGTTAATTTTTTAATTCTATTTTTTAATTGTTTTCTTTTAGGTCTCCAACATGTGTTTATGCTGCATGGAAAGGACTTACACTTGGATACAGAGAAACATGTTAAACTTGAGGAAAACACAGATTTGTTCTGGAAATTTAATTCCAGTACCAATATAGGTAAATGTGTTTTTAATAAAGATCCAGTAGTGTTTAACAAATATCCAGGAAAGGCTGAGTTGTTTGGATCAAATTGCTCTTTGATATTAAAGAAAGTACAACACAGTGGCAGTGGAGATTATAAAGCAGTTGTAGTTGGGGGACGAGACCAGACTGTGGCTGAATACAAGGTCATAGTTCAAGGTAGGTTTCTATTTTCATTATTATTTTGAAATGTTCATACATCATAGGCCTGTTTTAAATACTTTTACACTCATTGTTCCGCAGATCCAGTGACTCCTGCTGACCTGGCAGTGGACCCTGTGTCCAACAGCTCAGACTCCTGTAACCTGACTGTGACCTGCAGCACAGTGGACTTTAACATCCGCAGTAGTTTTAGATGTGATGGTAAAAGCTGCTCTCATGCAGGAGAAAAGGATTTGAAAGCCACAAAAGTGTTTTCCTCTCTAATTGTTTACCTGCATCAAGACACCATTTACTGTAATCACAGCAACCAAGTGAGCTGGAACGTGACTGAGAAGGTGCTCAAATCTTACTGTGAAGCAGAGACAGGTGAGAATAAAGGTCATAGTAATACATGAAAAACTGAAATAACCACGTTTTAAAGGCCTTGCTGTGTGGTGTTTGCATGTTCTCCCCATGTCTAACTACATGTCCAAAAACATGTAGTTTGTGGGGTTAACTCAACTGATGATTGAATGTAGGTGTGAACTGACCACCGACTGTGAATGGTTGTCAAAAAA
>NW_024588382.1:0-1405 GCF_018398535.1 Haplochromis burtoni
GACAGGCTCTGAATGGACCGGTGGTGTTGGTGATGACACTGCAGAGTTGGGAGTATTCTTCTCTAAAGGTGCAGTCATTCAGTCCATCGCCACTTCTTTGATCAGTAGACCCACATCTGGAAAAGACATTATATGTTTAACACTTTGGGAAATTTTGTGTACTTTGGTAAAATGTCCTGTACATCTACACTCCCAATTCACACTCAACACAACAGTACATTTATTATTTTTACTGGGATGTAATATATATGCTGTTGTCCTTAAATGTCCATAAAATCTTCTCATTCAAAGCAAGACATTATGTTATATGAGTTGATGAAGGTCAACAAGACTCTATTTTTGGAATATCCTAAAGAAGTTCCAAACAGCTCACCCTGGTTGGCTTCTTGTTGACTTCCAGCTCTGTCCAAAGTCATTGTCATTTTGTGCCAGTGTGCCATTGGGTGAGACTTTGTCATCCCCAGAGTCGCCATTGAAGTTTCCACACATACCTGTGACTCTGTTTTGACGGTTTTGGGCGATTCTTACCAACAAAGTACTCTGGCCATCAAACTGGACCGCCAGGTCAAGTGCATCGACAACTATGTAGCTGCCTTCCCTTACCACCTGAGCTAAAGTTCTTGCAGAGGTGGGAAGAGACACTTCTCCACTATTTACCTAGAAGAACAAGCGTTATGAGAGACATGCAAAGTACCTGCTGTGAAGGTGTTCATATGAGCGAAACATAGAAAGCTTAGCATTTACCGTTACTCTTTTATTGGGTCCGATCCTGATGTGCACACTTTCTGGATGATTTGAGAGATATATGTCCACTGCAGACACAAATGACACACGGTTGTTTCCACGGTGATTGTTGGTGGCTATCACCTGAAACTGTGTTTCATTGGTGCCATGGTTTGTGCTCTCAGCGATGATGTAGGAGCAAGTTCCCTGGAAATGAGCCACTGCTCCATCAAAGGTGATGTAGTGTGGATCCCCCCACACTGTGCAGGTGGACATGGCATCGTAACAGCCCAGCTGGCCGTCTCTGATGGAGCACTGTTGTGCAGGAGTGCAAGACGAGGCAGAACATCGCAGGTCATTTGGAGCGTGACATTCACATCTCTGTGAGCAACCATCTGTCCAGAAGGACTCGCCAGCCTGTGTGAGAGAATGTAACAAAAAGAGGAAGAATAACCGCAGTTTATAGTAAAGCCTACCATGTATTTACTGTTGCCAAGCTGTCATTGTTAATTATCTGCTCAAATCATTTATGCAATTAAAACCTTTAAACTATATCCCTCTTTTATATAGCTCTATGGTTCTTTGTAGAACTTACATTATAGTAGAATCCATTATACTGGCAGCCACAGCGTTCCACTGGGACACAACTGGTTCCACTCCTGCGGTAGCCTTCGTCACAGAA
>NW_024588383.1:0-1403 GCF_018398535.1 Haplochromis burtoni
GGAGAAAAAGAGGATTAAGATCCAAGGGGGAGTCATACCCCGTGCATATGGAATGTGTAACGACATGGAGAGATTGTCTCGATATGACAGGGCTAAAGCATATACTACATCAGTTAGAGCAGTGGTTCTTAACCTTGTTGGAGGTACCGAACCCCACCAGTTTCATTTGCGCATTCACTGAACCCTTTTTAGTGAAAAATAAAATATGATTTTTTTTTTCAAATTCAAGACATAGATATGTTTTTTTACTGGTGCACAAAATGATCCGTGCATGTCACGGCGGAGGCTCTGCCGAACCCCTGAGACCAACTCACCGAACCCCTAGGGTTTGATCGAACGCAGGTTAAGAACCACTGAGTTCGAGTATGTCACAGGATTTTCACCTCAAGATACAAACAACTATCTGTTTTTTAGTAAGGTGAATCACTTTGCAAAAGGAGACGTTAATTCAAGCTTGTAGAAACCTTCATCAGAGTTTGACACTGCAGAGATCTTCAGCTCCCCTCGGGGATCATTTTGAATAAGTTTGTCATTGTGATAGAAAAACACATTGGAAAGTATTTTTTGTGTTGTGTGTTGTGTCTATCTGTTTTCACCCCCATGTCCTGCATACTTAAATATCACAGTGATAATGATTGCTACTACTCCAGTATGTCAGATCATATAAACATGTGGTATGTACATGTTTATATGATCTTACTTTTGCTTAATAAGTTCAAATAAGTTATGTGCTAAATATTAAACTTTTTTCTGAAACCACAGGCTTAATTTCCTCTTTTCTTGGTTGTCTAGCCAGAAATCATGAAGTCAGTCATGTAGATATAAATAAGCGTGTGGGAGAATCGACGTAACCAACAAAGGCCTTTCACACACATAAGAGTTGCAGGCTTCTCCGACGTTATTCTGCGTTGTCATCTTTGCAGTTTGAGCTTTTGTTATTTCTTTGCAGGTGTGAATTTATTGGAATTTAATGCAGTGTTTCACATCCATTAAAATATACAACATTTTCCATTTGCAAAGTGATTTATTCAAAGACACAAATACGGGTCATAAACAGCCTGCACGGTGCTCAGCAGCTCTGCTTTCAGATCTGAAGATGTTGAGTTTGACTGTACACTGTGTGTTTAGACACATGATGGCAGTGCTGCAGAGTAAAAAGGCAGAACGAAGGCTGCAAACACACAAAATTCAGTTATTTGACCATTCAGTTTGTTTCAAACACTTTCGTGAACTGAATTATTGCTGAGAAAATGAGACCAAAAAACCCCACTAATAGCAGTAAGCTGCTGTGAAGAGCTGGACATGTCAAAATTCAAAGGATGTGCACTTCTTCCTCTTCCTCATCAGCACCTGGGTTTAAATCTGGGACTCTCCACCATTTGACCCTAGAACTGAAGAAGCTT
>NW_024588384.1:0-1403 GCF_018398535.1 Haplochromis burtoni
GCGTGTTTCAGGTGTGTCCTGTGTTCAGCTGTGGACCGTCAGGTCTTCACACCTGACACAGCGGCTCTCATGACACATATTTTCGTGACTTTTAGTTTTTTGGCGGGAGCGTGCTCGCTCGGATCTCAAACTGCTTTTTGATTCCGGTGAAATCTTTCGATGTCTCTGTCAGCAGGTGTTTGGTGTCTGAGCGCTTCTTTAGCCCTGTTATCAGCTGATGATCACAAAGCTTTGGTCAGACTGTCTGTGGGGGTCAGAGTTCACAGCACAGGAAGTGGGGTTGTTGTCCCAGCGTCCGGCAGACAGTCTGGGTTCTGCTTTCAGGTGAGACGTGAACACTGATGTCATCTGTGTATTTTGGTGTTGTCTGGGCCCCGTGGCTCGATGGGGATGGGTGGAGGCACTGGGTGGAGGGCGATCGGGGCTCAAGAGTTGGCAGTTCGTCTTGTAATCGGAAGGTCGCCGGTTCAATCCCCAGCTCTCTGTCTTGGTCGTTGTGTCCTTGGGCAAGACACTTCACCTGCCGCCTACTGGTGATGGCCAGAGGGGCCGATGGCGCGATATGGCAGCCTGGCTTCTGTCAGTCTGCCCCAGGACAGCTGTGGCTACACCTGTAGCTGCCTCCACCAGTGTGTGAGAGTGACTGAACAGTGGCATCGTAAAGCGCTTTGAGGGTCTCGAAAAGCGCTATATAAATGCAATCCATTATTATTATTATTATTATTATTATTACTGCGTCAGTTTTGGAAGCACGTTGTTGTTCCGATGAGTCCAGGTTGGTCGTCGATGCTCACAGAGTGAGCTGATCCTGCTGCGTTTGCTTAAAGGCTGCCAGCTGATGCTCATCAGCGTAACTCCCACACACACAGTTACATCCAGATCATGTGATCAGAAACAATCTCTGGTCCACCAGCCGTGGACAGTCTAATGAAAGATGGTATCAGACTTCATCCACAGGCAGCTCCACCTCCTCCACCCATCACTCATCATTTCATCTGTTATTAAAGCTCAGACTGAAACAGTCACAGCACAGAAAGAACAAAGAAAAAATACTTTTGTTTTAGCTGTTTTTGAGTCTTTTGGAGCTTTGAAAATGAAAAGTAGATGGTTGGATGGTTGGTATGGCAACCCTTCTGAGCACACGTTAAAAAATGGGCAAATATCCCAGAATGCATTTAGTCCAAAACTCAAACGAGGTAGTGGCGGAGTTTGATATATTACTCTATTTGCCTGGATTTAGCTACAGCGGCTAGCGAGCTGATTGGAGACCAAAACAGCCAATCAGAATTTTTGCATCCGAGTCTGTGATTGGTCTGTTTTGTGGCACAAATATAACGCTGTACAGAAAAAGTTGAACGCGCAGGAGCAGGGACGTTGTGAGCAGGTCCGCAGAGATCTGAGCA
>NW_024588385.1:0-1403 GCF_018398535.1 Haplochromis burtoni
ATATGTTAATGACCCTATGCATATTCATGTAACCACAATAAAAGGAGTGCTATGGGGAGCCTGGCTGTGAGACTGAGGGAGGCTAGGTGGTGGGACGACACTTGGCCGCAGCCAGATTTCCCTCATGCATGAGTAAACCAGCCTGCTTGTGTCTTGCTTTGCAGTGTAATTATATTGTCTTCAACGTTCCAGCGGATAGGTACAAGCTACAAACCTATCAACTGCATCATTCCATGTTTGGCACTGATCACCACCTGCACTCATGTATCAATCATGTATATATCTATCTATCTACTTAGCACTTTTAATTCTTATTCTCATTTTTATTTTCATGTCTATTTAAGCTTAATTTATAACAGTATGTTTGCACTGAAGCACCGCAGCAATTTCCTAATGTTGTAAACCCGCTCAACATTTGGCAATAAAACCCTTTCTGATTCTGATTCTGATTCTGATAAATGTAACTGCCCGTGTAGCTAAATCTGACATATTTTCATGTTAATTAATATGCATTGTCTCTTTTAAATAAAGTAACTATGTCATTTGGACACAAGTCTTTCAACTCTTCAGCTTCAGCTTTTAAAATTAGACTTCAAACTTTGCTTTAAAAAGCTTTGAGTTAGGGCTGGATCAGGAGACCCTGTCAGTAACATCAGTAGCCATGCTGCTACATGAATGCTGGGAAACTTCCCATGATGCAATTCATTTCCAATGATAACACAACATCCACTTAAACAGAGACAACTTTCATGGATTTCCTTATGATGACTGAGACACACATTTCACTCAAATCTTTCAGGAGACAAACACCATCTCTACTTTAAAGATTAGGCTTAAAACGTTTTGGTAAAGCATATAGTTAGGGCTGGATCAGGTGACCCTGAAGTTGACCTGATCAGGTGACCTGAGGGTCAGGTGGAAGGAATCACATTGATGAACTCTGTTCCTTCTTTAGTGATGCCGAGGACCGGCAGTGGAGCCTGGAGCCAACGGGAATGTCGGCCACAGAGAAATCAGAGGTGGCGAGCTGGAAGCATTGTGTGTGCATTAACGTTAAATAAAAGAAAGAAACAGTTACAGAACGCTGTGTGGCTCCGAGTCTTTCACACGCTGCAATAGCTGTAGGCTGCTGGGGGATTCCCATGATGCACTGAGTGCTTCTTCTTCTGTATGAATAAAACTTTAATTGTTAGATTTTCTCTTCTCCATTCTCCCATTTTCAGCTGCGTTCTTTTTTCTCTCCTTTGCATCCTCCCGCAACCAATCACAGGAGAGAGTTCATCCTCCCCGATTCTAGTTCTGCTGGAGGTCTCTTCCTGTTAAAAGGGAGTTCTTCCTCCCCATTGTACCAAAGTGCTCCTCATCATCTGATTGTTGAGGTGTTCTCTGTAACATTGTAGGGT
>NW_024588386.1:0-1401 GCF_018398535.1 Haplochromis burtoni
AAAATATCTTCTTGAATCTGTTTACTTTACTAACCTTGAAAGAGACTCTTGGGTCTTAGCTGTGCCACCACCCTTAAACCTTAAAACAGATGGAGACGATATGCTGGCATGGCTTGAAATTTCCATATTTGGTGCTGTAAAACAATATCACAAACAATAGATTAATTGTACTTTTTGGACTTTGGCCAAAGCATAATAGAAAAAACAGAAAGCCCTTCATGGCTATTGTGCAATGAAATCATAATACTTACTGGTTTGTTTCTCAGATGTCTCCACTCCTAATGATTGTAGTGCCTCCAGTACAATTTCAAGGATTGAGGCAGACAGGTCCGGCAGCACCTTAGTAATGGAACTCCTTATGCTGTCCCCCATTTCCAAGACGTCTGATAAAAGAATGCGAATAAAGGTCAATTTACACCAAGTGGTACCTTTGGTCTTAAAATATGAAGCTGATCTTGCTTGATACTACACTTTTATACAGTGTTTCGTAAGTACCAAACTAACAGCACCATTATTGTGACAGCACACTGTGTTTCAATGGAACCATTTGGTACCCATACTTCATGTAAGATGTTAATGGATAGAAATCAATTAAGTCAATGGGTTTTGACCAAAAAAATCATTTTTATTTAAAACAGCTTACTATCACTTATGTCACACAGAACATCAGCAGGAGGCTCAGTAGAGGGCTCTTCTGATTTCTGCCACAGATCAGGCTCTAGCAGACATCTCAAAGTCTCTCTTAAAGGCACATAATAGGCAAACCTATCTTTTCTGTTTTCATCTCTCCCTAAAAATATTTTCTTTGGTTCCACATAGTTGAAGGCTTTTTTAAAGATCTGAGCTCTGGAGTGCACTGTCCTCAATGGCCCGGTATGACATGCAGAAAAAAGATCATAGCTTTTGACAGACTCGCAGACTTTGTTGATGTCCTCCTCTGATAATGATGTGTCATCTTTTAACAGTGATGCAAGTTTACCCAAACTGTATGTCTGTCCCAACTCATGCATGTTCTGCATTTCCTCTACAATGTTCTGTATGGTTGAAGCAGGCAGTAGAAACTGACCCTGCAATTTTAAGTAGAATAGTGAAACGTTTCTCAGAAAAAGATCACAGAATTCAGGGGGGATTTCCATGTTATCTTCATGTGTAATAGACTGTGCAGCAGGTTCGGAAATCAAGGGTACAAAGTCATCTGATGTGGTTGGAACAGATGATGATTGACATGCAGACTCTCTATATAAATCACCAATGCTGCTGTCTGAAAACTCGTGACATGTGAGCAGTAAAAGATGATTTAACTCTAAAGGTATTTGTGCATCCTCTTACTGGACAAGTGACCACGTGTCCTTCCACAATATGGCTCTTCAGATGAGCTATTAACTCTTTAGAGTTCTGACA
>NW_024588387.1:0-1400 GCF_018398535.1 Haplochromis burtoni
AATAAAGAACCTTGAACCTTGAACCTGCCAGTAATATCTCCAATATCTCCAAGTGTTCTTTGGGAAGGTGGAAAGGTAGATGTCGTGGGACAAAACAATATCTCACTGTTCTCATAAGAAAAATGAAGCAAAAATTAGAATTAGAAAAAAAAATTGAATCTGCCTGGCCTTCCTCACCACACAAACATATAATTAGCATCCCGAAAAACTAATACTAGAGTTAAATGACATAATTCAGGAGAAAAAACACTTTCTAGTTCAAAAGAGTCAAACGTCTCTAAATTATCATGGAAAAATAAACCATCACCAATAGCTGTAAAAACTCCACGAAAGTCAAAACACGACGGAGGTCTAGAACATTTTTACTACTATTTCTCTTCTTATAGATGTTTCAGATTGGATCTAATCAAGTTTGCTCGACAGCCCATGGCCGGACCTAGAATAAGCTTTCTGTGATAAAGTAAAAATCTCTAATCTGCCTGTCATAATCCCAAGTATTAATGATCATAACTGCTTTAAAGCCTTAATATAAACACCTCTCTGACAGGCTGGTGGGAATTTCTTCCACCAGAAAATCTTCCCTGATTCACTGTAAACTTAGAGCCATTTGGACAATCCAGATATGTGCCAGAGAAAGAAAAAGCAAAAATGGTACGAAAAAAAGAATAAAAATGTTATTCAAGATGGAAACTTGATTTCATTTCAGTAGGTTTCTTAAACACAAACAAGTGAAATACATAATTCAGGAGAGATTTAATCTCAGCCAACTTTTTAAAATGTCAGTGCCCCCAACTCATCATTCAATCTCCCTCCCAACCACAGAGTGGGAGCAAGATCTTTTCATCGATCCAGATTTAAACTTCTGGACACAAATAAGTTTTTGTGTAGACAGGTTTGACATAATACTCTGACCATTATTCTGCTGCTATCTGCTGGACACGAGAAGTTTAAAAAGACAAAACCAAACTGACAAGGCTCACAATGAACTGTTATTGACTCGTTTATGTGAACAAATATGTACAAAAGAACTTCCACACACAGTGAAAGACAGAAAGATGTAAGAGATTTTACCCAAAACGTCCAAGGAAAACGTATTTTTCTCAGCACCTTTGGCCAGGAAGCACCCAACTCCCACAGTGTAACCCAAGAGGGCCTCATTTGCTATAAAATAACCTTCAGGAGTCCACAGCCCTGCGTCATGAAAACCAATGTGTTATACAGCTTGCACTTCCTTTGTACAATGTTACCAACCAAAGGATGTGGTAGAGAGGAAAATGGAAAGTCAAGCAAAGACAGATGTTTGGATACAGAGAAATAGGAACGTAATTCTTCCACTTTCATGTTTTCGTATCATTAAGGTGGATTCAAATCTATCCTGTGTGGATTGGAGCCGTTCCCCA
>NW_024588388.1:0-1400 GCF_018398535.1 Haplochromis burtoni
TGGCTTGGCGCGCAAAAGAATAACATCACAACAATGTGATTGGTCACTTGCAATGTTGAACCTGGAACAACATTTTCATGATGGTCTGGGAACAACACCAACATGAGGATATCAGATTATCCGTCAAATTACCACAACCCTTGAATCAATAGCGTATTTGACAAATTCCAATGGCTCCTAAAACCATCAACTCTGTGCTTTTTCAGTAATATAAGGGTAATCCCATGCAGGCTGCCACATCCAAACAGTGTTGGGAAGGTTACTTTTAAAATGTATTCCACTAGATTTTAAAATTCTAGTTTTAACTTTTAGAGCATTACAAAGACAGCCCCCCCATTGCCGATTTGATTTGTACACATACCTCCACTCGTAACCTGAGGTCATCAAACCAAAACCTTTTAGGGGTCCCCAACACTCGTTTCAAAACCCGAGGGGACCCAGTCTGTGGAATGCCCTATTTCTACAGGGTTTGGACTCAGTGGAGACCTTAAGGATACCTTATTGCACAAGGTATTGTACAGTGAGGTGAAGAGGCACTACAGCTTAGTTGTTCCCCCCTCCTTTGTCCTCCTGTTTCCCCTCCCTCTCCCCTCCAGAGAGGAGTTAAACAGTTTGATGGCGTGTGGGACAAAGGAGTTTTTAAGTCAGTTACTTACTTACATGGGCTACACTGCCCATGAGGCCACATTCTTTAGGGCTATGCCTGTAACACTCTGCCTATTGCTTTCATATTAAGTAATTTTTTGAATAATGATTTTTTAAAAATATTTCTTCACGTCATTCACGTCACGTGGGCTGCAAGTAGAGGGGACATGGGCCGCGAGATTGAGACCCAGGCATTAGAGCCTCTTAAGGCGTGTTTTGTTTGGGTTTCCACCAGTGTGGAATTACCAAAAATAGAGAGGGGACAGCCTTACATATGAAACAGGAAAAGACCGCTGTGTAATCCCTTATTTCTACAAAGTAACTGTATTCTGAATACCACCTTTTTAAACGGTAACTGTAACGGAATAAAGTTACTAATATTTTGTGTTTTAAATACGTAACGCCAGTACAAGTATTCTATTACTCCCCAACACTGCATCCAAATAACGAATCACACAGAAAGCAACACAGCAAACAGCATTAACAAAACTATAGACAAAAACCTGATGCCTGATAAAATGTCTGTTTTCTGTGGTGCTCCATCACACTGTTGTGACGGTGTTCCTGCAATTAATGACCCTAATATCACTAAGAAGCACAGAATTCTTGCTTTATACAGATATTACAATTGAAAAAAATTGTCTGTCTGATGCCAGTGAGAGGTGGAGGGTGGAGGACCCGGCCTTCGTGGTCTATGTGGGCCGGGTCCTTCAAAGACGGAGAAGGCCAGAAGTGCGAGGCTGTGAAATGGGACG
>NW_024588389.1:0-1400 GCF_018398535.1 Haplochromis burtoni
GCTTTCTTTAATCTTCGACATGCCAGGGCCAAGCCAGCTCCGATCGGCAAAAACCCTTTTATCATTCTTCCAAATAGGTATAAATTTTCTAGGTCCTCAATAGACAGTCCCTCCAGGCACACGATGCGCCAATGCTGCCACCCAACCATCGTGCATCCAAAAGGTAACGTCCCTTGAACATGGTTGAACTCTCCTGAACATGATTTTCTGGGTCCCTGCTCCAAATCAGGGCATCCGATGTAAATGTTGCAGTCAGGAAAACAAATTCAATATTATTACTATTTCTTGAGCTTATCAGAAGTCGAAAGCTGCAGACAAGTCAGCTCTCAGGATCCTTTGCACTCACAAAAAAAGAATTCAAGGAGGGAGCTGAATGATTAGTACAGACATGTGGACCAGACCCTACATGAACTCTGAGCAGATTCAACAGTTTTTGACCTTTTTTGTTCCGTAGGGCATTCATAAAGCTGACTCACACAGACAGACGTCTGTACTGCTGCTGTTGTTTTATAGTGTTCACAGAAGAGGATGCTGCTGCAGGAAACTCTGGTTTGGTTGTTTGAGATTATCTGTTGGTCAGCTGCATCCTCAGTATGTGAGTTAAAATGGGAAAAGTTCTGAGGTCTTTCAAACTGGCTGAAGTTCAATTGGAGGCTCGTATGAACCCAGCTTCTGCTGTGCTTTACGTTTTCTGTAGATAAGAAAAAAGCCAACAGCAACAAGCACAGCAGCAAGTGACAGTCCAGCTATTAGTAAATACAATTTTTCCTCCTTCCCTCCTGCCTCCTTCTCTTCTGCCTCCTTCCCTCCATCCTCTGTGTCTCCTCCTGTTGGACCTGCAGGTGAGAAACAGGTGTGAGGTGTCAGCTGTCAGGTAGGTGATGAGTGAAGAACAGAACAGAATCCATTTCCTCTTCAAACTGCTGTCAGACATTATCTACTGCACTCTGATCACATCACTCAGACCAGCTGCTTTCTACAAAGTCTCATCAACAACATCTTTAGAAACAAACATCAACAAGCAGGAAGCAGCTTCACCTCTGATCACACACACACTCAGCTCTACTCACTCACCTGGAAGAACGACTCTCAGTCTGATGGTGTTGCTGAGCCTCATTTCTTCTTCAACTCTCTCTAACACCTCACACTCATATGTTCCAGCATCGGTAGTCGTAACATCCTTCAGAATCAGAGACACGTCTCCATCCTTCATCTGTCTGTCCTGTAGATCCACCCGGTTCTGAAAAGATGGATGCTGATTTCCTAAATCAATCCGATCATCCCGGTACAAAAGGGCATATTCTTCCCCCAGGTCAGTTCTGCTCCACTTTACATGGATGGCTTTGTTGTTTGGAGCTCGGCACGGGAAAGTGACGTCCTGTCCAGAATGAGCTGTGATG
>NW_024588390.1:0-1400 GCF_018398535.1 Haplochromis burtoni
CAGCACTATTAGAAAAACTGACTGTTAAAAATTTTGAGTTTTTTGTTTAAAAGAAAAATCAGTAAAATGTTTCCAGAACAGTCTCACTTTACCTTTTGCTGTTGTAATTTACGTAACCGCATCGCTGACCCCAGTCTGGCTCGTCATAATCCCAGGCATTAAAGTTGAGGTTTTCTCCATTTGGCCAAGTCCAGCCATCTAATGCCTGATTCACATCTGTTTCTCTGTGCAGACCAATCCATGAGTTATATATGCTCATGTCCTGTTGTTCTATATCTGACTGCCAGTAGACAGTGGCCAAGTCATTGTCTCCATTCCAGCTATTGGGATAAAGAGTTTTATTTACACTTTGATTAAAAAAAAAATACAAACAACTGAGCTTTGTTCCGTCACTTAAATAGTCTGGTTCTTATATAGCACTTTTCTACTCTATAGCACTAAGCTTTTAGTGCTGTCTCACTAACATTCATACACATTCATTGGATTAATATCTTGCCCAAGGATACTTGGCATGCAGAATGGAGCAGCGTAGGATCGAACCACCACACTTCCGGTTAGTAGGTGACTTGCTTTACCACCTGAGCTACAGCCACCCCGTATATACGAACATACATATGAACATACTGAACATACACCATACACTAAACTACAGTTTTAGAATACCCCAATTTTTCCAGGTATTTATAACAATTCAAGTCGTTCAAGCCCAATAAATAGCTTGAAATGGTACAAAGTTAAGTGGTGAACTGCCAGAGGTTAAAAAAAGGAAGGTTCCCCAAAACTGTAAAATAATGTACATTCAGAAGAATACAATAGGGCTACTGGGCTACTGCAGATTGGAAGAAGGTATTATGGACTGATGAATCAACATTTGCACCACACAGGATCTTTGTACGCCGTGGAGTAGGTGAAAGAATGGTTCCACAGTGTGTGCATGTCAAACATAGAGGAGGGAGTGTGATGGTCTGGGGCTGTTTGCTGGATCCAGGGTCAGTGACTTGTACAGAGTGAGAGCTACCCTGAACCAAAACAGCTACCACAGTATTCTGCAGCTCCATGCAGTACCCTCTGCTTGGTCAGGGGTTCATCCTACAGCAAGATGATGACCCAAAACATAAGTTTTGTGCCAGAACTACCTCGGGAAACACGAACAAGATGGTGAGCTTGGAAACATGGAGTGTCCAGCACAGTCTCCAGAGCTGGTTTGGGATGAACTGGACAGAAGAGTGAAAGCAAAGCAACCTACAAGGTCCACATTTATGGGAACATCTGCAGCAGACATGGGAGAATATTTGATTTCTATTGTAGAAAGAATGCCACGGCTGTGTTCAGCTGTTATATCTGCCAAAGACTCTGATGAGTCAGAAGTTTAGAATACACTTTGGTCTATAATTTGATTT
>NW_024588391.1:0-1399 GCF_018398535.1 Haplochromis burtoni
AAATGTTTTTTTAACTGTAAAGATTTTGTTCCACCTGCTGATAATAAATATGGTTCACCTGCATACAAAAATCATCTCATTAATAGAAAATCATGTTGCTATTATCTATTACATGAAAATCTAAGACAACTAAAAACTATAATAAGAGGACAAAAAAACTATTTTTTGAAACATTGTTTTAATATTAATTATTTTAAATAATATTTCACTATCTAATTATAAACGTAAAGAACTTTTGGTTCCTAATTTTGAAGAGTTTTGTGAAAAAACAAAAACAAATGTTACAAAATAGATTTTTGTTACTTTGATCTCGAATGTTGCGAATGACGAACAGACGGTGCACTCCTCACCTTCTCCGGAGGAGCTGGGGGATTGAACCGGCCGGCACACACCAGGAAGGAGTCCGGCTGAGGTTTGCCATTCTTCACATCTGGATCGTCACCCAGGACAATGTGATCAAAGACAGCGAAGAACTCTTTGTGTTGACTCGTCTTCAATTTGAACGTCACGCCGGCTGAGCTGGTTGCCACTGCAGTGGGGATTTTGTGCTTCTGCAGATGACGCACAAGTTTCTCCACACCTGGTGGTACATGCGTTGCAGAATTAGTCTTAATGTAGGACTAATATACTGGTTCATCAATTTACAGGATAACATTAAAACATTAATTAACAAAGTGTTTTGTTAATTAAGAAATATTCCCAACATGTATTCCCCTGTAGAGCATAACAGTCAATTTATTTTAAGTTTGAAATTTGGACTTCAGGTTGTGCAGAGGAAGAAATGTGTCTGTTTGATGGTTACTGAGTGGTGATTCAATGCGTTTCACATGGATAATCTTTACCTGTGACCTAAAAAAAGTGCTGCCTTCAAGAGCACATGAATTTATTGTGTGGATGCTTTAAGCATCCACACTATTGAGTTCCTTCTTGGTGTTTCCGTACATTTTTCGCCGTGGATCTACTTATACTTATATTTAGACTGGTTGACTGAATTGGATCTTGTGTGTGTGTCTCTCTGTGCATGTGTGTTTCCTTATGTGTACATATTTGTGATTGTGCGGCTGTTATAGATTTTTTTGCTGATTTTTTTCATTTAACAAGTATATTTGAGGGACCCTCAGCATGTTCAGCATTTTTTCAGCTGTCCATTTTGCTTTTCCAATTTTTCTGTTGTGCTAAATCATACTATTTCTGCTATTTTATAAGATTTGTGCCAAATATAGTATTTCTGCCAAATATAGTATTTCTGATTATAGTTTTTCTACCAAATCATAGTACAGTATTTCTGCTTTTTATAGGATTTGTGCTAAAACATAGTATTTCTAGTAAATGTAGTATTTCTGCTATGTTGTACTATTTTTCAAATTCATAGTGTTTCTGTAATGTTTAAGTATTTTTG
>NW_024588392.1:0-1399 GCF_018398535.1 Haplochromis burtoni
AAAAAAGTTTCCTTCAATCTGTTTCCATAGATTTCACTTTTTCTGTCATGGCCCTAAAATCTTTCAGGAGGTTACACATGTCAGGATAATATTAATTTGTTTCAGTAACTTATCACCACTGTGGGCCATAAATTGTTAAAATTCATTTTCTAAGCTGTTTCAGCACCACTCACTCTCCAGACCTCTCATTAATATGATCAAACTGGCTGTTTGATGCTGTTTAATAATAAACTGTTCTCTTGTCTGCATCTCTGTATCGCTTATCTACCTGTATCTATCTGTACCAGTTGAACTCAGCATAAGAGCAATGAGGAAACAGTAATTCATTTGCTAGCAAAAGAATTCCAGTGTTGCTGTCAGTGTATAAGCTCAGACACTAAAAAAAAAAAAACTGTGCCATCATATCATTGAAACAGCTCTGGCACATGAAGGCACAATTAGCAGAAAAGAGGTGAAGTGAGACTCTGTTTTGCTATTTCCTCAAAAAGAGGCTTCATTGGTGGACAGCTCAAGATCTTGAACATTGTTAGGTAGGCTGTAAAAGTAACGTTTATTTGAATGGCATAAATACCCTGCAAAACAGGAAAGCTATGACAAGGCTGGAACTTTCCATCTCCTTTTCATTTTATGCCCTGGCCCCTAGACAGGCCATAACATGAATATAAAGATCCTCTGTTTTTCTTGTATTTCTGTTCTATGTTCACTAATTCATTCTGTGCTTATAATTCAAAGTTATATAATGTTGACAGGCTCGAAACAGAGGGACCTCCACATAGGTGTAAATACATGGCTGGTTTTGAGAAACGTGGCATTTTTTCAGGTATCAGTTTGTTGACGAATGCAGTTTAAATGCCCCAGTTTATCCTCCTCACTCCTAAAAATGCTTATAAGTTACTCCTATTTATTTGCACCCCAACAATTATTTAGTCTCACGACCTGCGGGATTGGCAAGGCGCTGATCAGCATCTCTCCACTCCTAGCCCCCCTTCTCTTCTCTTTTTCCTCTCTCTCTCCCTCTCCCCTGTTTTGCCGAGGCGGAACTCATGGCGGGTTCACGCCCTCGCTCCACGCCTTCCCGGATTGTGCACACCTGGGCCTCATCAGACCAGCCGGTATATGAGAAGGAGCAGATCAGCTGTTCAACGCTGGATTGTTGTGAAGGCTCTTGTCAGTAAACACTTAGCTCAAGTTTCCCGTGCCTCTGCCTCAGAGACTTAACGTGTTCCTTTGTTCCTAGATTCCCCGGACCCGTCCCCGTGTTTCCCCGTGTGGAGTGTGGAAGGAGTGACAGGTCGCTAGCGGAGTGGAGAGAGGCTGTTCTGAGCGCGTGTGCGATTTTCCCATGTTCCCTGGAGCCCTGGACCCCTGCCCCTCACGTCTTGTATATAGCACTAACCTC
>NW_024588393.1:0-1398 GCF_018398535.1 Haplochromis burtoni
TCATTTACTACACTAGCAATCGTGATTCAGGGATTCCAGCTCGTTTTACAGGCAGTGGATCAAACTCTGACTTCACTCTGACCATCAGTGGAGTCCAGGCTGAAGATGCAGCAGTTTATTACTGTCAGAGTTATCATGTTATCAACAATCAGCATGTGTTCACACAGTGAAAAACAGTCGTACAAAAACCTCCCTCAGCTGGAGAGGAACTGAGAAGAAGAAAATCTGAATAAACGACTGCTCAGAGACGTAAACTATTTCATAATTTAGTAAAGCTTTAATTATAATATTTGCATTTATTACATTTTAAATATTTTTTTGCATTCAGTTTTATTGCATCAAATCAGATCAACAATTACTTTATGATGTTATATGTTGTAGGTAAAGACCCTCCAATAATGTTCAATGAATTACCTGCAAAACAGTGAATTCTGGTATAAACCATCAACATATGAAATGTTTTCGATCTCTGGTTTCCAGAAAATAACCCCAAATATTAAGCTTGTGATAAAATAAACCCAATTCAGACAGTTTTTTCAAGATAGAAATACAGATTTGTATGGATTCAGCTTAATTATTTAAAATCAGGGCAGTGTAACATATAATGTGTAACAATTCATTTTTTTAAAACTACAGTACTGTTTCAGTCTAGTGCAGCAGTACATGACAGCATTAATAAATTTATGATACCCATTACATCCAAGCAGGGTGTGTTCTTGGCGCTTCAAAGCTCATCTTCTGTCATTCTGACTTTCAAATGCTGATTCATGCGATTATATATATCTCTTGTGTAGGTGCCGTTCTGTGCTTGGTGGAGAATACAAAAAGCTTTTCGATTTTATTGTAGAAATACAGACTGGTTGCCTAAGTTGCGAGGACATAAACGATGGTGCTGTCATGCCATCTGCGTGTGTGTGTGTTTGTGTACAAATACAGGTCAGATGGCCACATCAAGACTAGAAATTATGAAGAGGAAAGACATAATGTACGATTAACTTGGCTTCTACTTTTTTAAAAAAATATATATTAAATGTGGAAATAACAATATAGTAAACCATTGCAGATTATTTGACACTGATTTTTTATTTTGGTTGGCCTGGTTGGTGTATTTGTTAAACTCAAACTCAAGAACATGTTTACTCATTAGATTTTATTGTTTTTAGAACAGACAGTAGACACAAAAGGATCAGTGCAGGGGCATTTGTTATGATTGTTGTATTTATGGGAGAATTTTTTATTTTTATTTTGTTGGATTTTTTTAAATATGAAAAGTGAAAGGAACAAAGAAACAAGGATGTTATGGCACACAAGCTTAGAGCTTTACCACAAGAAAAACAGCTCAGCGATTGACATTAGGACTGGGAACACTGGTCTCTCCTCAATATCTCTGAGACCAGA
>NW_024588394.1:0-1398 GCF_018398535.1 Haplochromis burtoni
CTCCAAAGAACCATGAAAGAAGGCCACATAGACCTTGTGTTGGAATGGGGGCAGAGCCTGTTTCAGTTTCTTTCCAGGTGTGCTTTTAATATAAAGCTCTTCAATATATTTTTAAAAGCTAAAGACACCTAAAGATATCAGAAAGATATGACTGTCAGTTTCATTAAGTAAAGTTCGTGAATAGTTTTCTCTTTGGCAGCCGTGACGAGGCGATGGTACTGTCCGCTAAATGTTTGGAGGGGCACGGTCAGATTAGAAAAAGAAGTGGAAACCAGAATGCAAAAGGAAACGAAACCTCCCAGGTGATGATACAACATGTGCACACATGCATGTAGTTAATAAGGGCAGGAAATATCTGAGTTACACTGACAAAAATGTACATTACATCTCTGAATCTTTGGCTCACCAGGCTCAGTTTTAGTGCCAAAATTATGCTGCGACTTGAGAGAAAACTTTGTTTTTACTTTGTTGCTGCAATATCAACTAAAAACAATAACATGTGCTGCCCTTTAAACAGAACAAGAACGCTTCTTCACATGATGATACAAGAAAGCAAGCAAAGCATAAACTGGCACAGAATATGCTTTTGAAAATGAGGACTCACAGGTAGAGTATCTGTGTTTTTGTTTTTCTGTTTTCAGGAGGTTTCTTGATCATTTCTGTAAGTCCATATATAATAAGTGTGTTCATGTTTGTAGGGAAGTGCTGGCTATGGAGAACTTGCTTGCTATGATTTCATCTGTGATGCAGCGCCAAAAGAAGAGGCTACAGCTGAGGCACACTTGCGCTGTGGAGAGGGTGTGGAGATCACACCTGAACTACTGCATGGCTCAGGCCCATTTAGCAGTGTTTTACCAGCGTCTGCCCCAACAACACAGAGGAGACCTGGAGCAGAGGTTCACACACAGAGATGCCAGATATTATTCTTTACTTTTTCAGTTTTTTTCTCTTTGTAATAAAAGACTCACACTAAATACAAACACTAAGAAACAACATTTTTCTGATTGATGCTAAGCAGCTTTGCCTTGTTTTTGGGTGGCAATGTATTTACTTTTACGTGTATTATCTGAGCTGAGATACTGTAGTACTTCACATGGTTGACTAATTATAAAATGTCCTGCACTGTTTGTTCTTTTAACAGATACAGCCAGTTTCACCCTTTGTGTTTTTCTCTGGCTTACTCTGGTGTCCTGGTATGGAGGAACAACTCGCAGCAACATGAGTTGGAGTCTTCAAATGAAGCTGTTTTACATGAAGACTCATCTGATCACATGGACTATGTGATGACAGCTCACAAAGATAGAGGAAGAAAGGACGGTGAGAAGAAAAAGGCACACGGAAAATAAAGTGAAGAGAAAAGCTAGCATCTGGTCTGTCTGTCAACATTTGTCTTAATCT
>NW_024588395.1:0-1398 GCF_018398535.1 Haplochromis burtoni
TAATGTTCTGCTAGTCAGAGGTGGTCTAAGATACTGGACTCAAGTATGGATTTGCACTTCCCAAGTGACTTTGGCTGACTTTGGTAAATCACTTAACAAAGATCTTCTGACGTCACTTATGCTTTTTAAATAGAGTAGTGAGTTCAAATCCCATTCCAGACAACCATTTTATATTTTGATTTAGTTCAAGTTGCTTAATGAAATAAAGGGAGTAAAATAATTGAGGGTTTCTGTTGAAAGCGTTCCAACTTTCTGTTTGGTGGTATGGGTTCAAGTCCCATGTTTGGCTCTTAACCTTCTGAACAATAATGTAAAGTCTTAGTACAGTTGTCAACAAACTATATACATATATTAATCGTACCTAAAATTAATACCAATTAAGATAATCACTTGAAACAGTATTGATACCAACGTGATTGTTGCCTCTTCAAGCAGATACAAAATTGCACATTGCATGGCTGCCGAATGAAAAACACATAGCTCCTCCACTTGCTAACAGCTGAAGTAGTGGACATTCATAACACCAAACAGCAATTTAGAAGGCATTTCAGAGGTCAGTGAAGCCTGTGCTTCAGCAACACGGGAGTATTAAACATCCTACATTGAATCTGACTGGTGCACATGTTAGCGTTTAACTGTTAGCAATTACCCAATAGGCACATTAGCCATCCATTTATTAATGTAGCAGCTAGCAAACTAGAGCGTTTTTTTGTTACTTTTGTTACTAAACTAGAGTATACTATATAAATATATATCTATTTATATATATACTTACTATATATATAAATGAAATTTAAAGCCCCCTCTGTCTTCATAAGACTGTACCTTACGAGAGTGCTACCCAGAAGCCTAGCCAGCTCAGTCGGCAGAGAGAATCTCAGAGCCCCATGTTTAGGGATAAAACTCCAAAAGAAAGGAGCCACGGCAGAACTGTCATAGTATTTCTGTAGGTTGTATGCCTTAGAGTCCGAGTAGAACAGGAATGAAGACAGCAAAGGTAAATTTTTCCGCTCATTTTATTATTAATGAGCTTTGCACCAAGATGAAGGGAATATTCCTCGATCACATTCATATTCTGTACTGTGGATAACCACAGCATGTCTTCCAGCAGTGCTATAAGGCATGCAAGATGAAACCTTTGTCAGGAATAGAATTTCAAATAACACTTCATCTCATGGATTTGAATTTGAACTTGAATAAAATCTAAATAAGAAAGCTTTGTCAGGGGTGGGATTCGAACCCACACCTTATTTTACAACACAAAAGTGCCGTCGTGTGATTTGGGTGCCTGTTCTTACCGAATCCAACCAAAGCCACTTGGAAAAGAGTGGTCCATTCTTGAATCCAGTATCTTGGACCATCTGTATAGGGTCTCAGTGACCCAGCACTTCTTTAAGT
>NW_024588396.1:0-1397 GCF_018398535.1 Haplochromis burtoni
TACATTGTGAACTAATCATAAATCAAGATGCTATTAAACTGTGCATGTAAAAACACACACCTTGCAGGGGCTATAAAGCTGCTAGCTTTCCCAGTAAACACAAAAGCTGACACACCTCTTGCCACTACTGGAAAGGTTCAGTTGAAGCATGTAAGGTAATAATGAGAAGAAAAGTAAGGAGTGGTTGTATACTTTTACTGCCATCAAATAACTCATTCAGAGCACTTAAAAACAACTCTCTATTCACTTGAAGAAATCTCTCTGAGGTCAGAACCTTATTTCCCACACTTTTATAACTATGAAACCAAATGTATTTATTATAGTGACCTAAAGGTTTTTCAGAATGTAAAGTGAAGAATCAACAGTTATAGATAATAATAACATTCAGTTATGAACAACAGAATTTTTCCTGAGAGTTTTTTACTTTTGAGTTTGCGTTCTGAATGCCAATAGCTATTCCATCCAAATTACATCTTGATTCAAGCAACACCAAACAACTTTAGTTCGGTAAAAAGGTAAAATAGTACAAAGGGGGAAAAAAAGCTCAGGCGTGTCCAAGCTGGCCTAGTTAATGCAGAGGCTGAACTAGAGTGTATTTCAGTGTTGTGCCAAAAAGCGACTGAAAAAAAAAGTGATTTCAGAGTTTTCTGTGTGTGCTTTGTAGTCTACAATGCTTACTTATACTGTTAAATAGACCTTAGTGAACAGGATTTATGAATGGGTTAGATTCAGGGGTCTCAAACTTAATGAGCTGTAGGCCACTGCTTGTGCAGTCTTCTCATTGGAGGGTTGCTTACGTGTTCAAATAGTAAGAAAAAACCCCAAGAATACACCCACAAATATGTCTAAAAATGCAGTGTTTTGTTTTTTTAAACTTTAAATATTGTATAACAAGAGAAAACTGCAAACATGAGTGCAAATCTTTTTTTCCCCTCACTCTTAACTGAAGCCTTTCAGTGAATTACCAAATACACAAACTGATACTCTCTTTCTGCCTAGACACGGTCCAGCACTTCTGCTATGATTTTGTTCGTATTTAACAAAATACAAATGCAGACATAAGAGTACATATTAGGTTTTGACTGTTAGTGAGAATGGTTTTCTTTACAAATAACTGTCACTGAACTAACACACCCGGTCCTTCAAGATGTTTGTACTCTCTGCTCATATTGCCTTCATATAAAATATATACTTTTTGCTTTTTACAGAACTTATTTTAACATTGCACTCAGCAACAAACAAATCCTCCCAAAGAAAAAACACCTAAAGGGCCAAATCGCATTATATTTTTTCACAGCAATATACAGTAGGGGTGACACGGTCGTAAGTGGTCCCTGGGCCGCGAGTTTGAGACCCCTGGGTTAGATATAAAATAGAAGAACTATTCCTTTTTGAAG
>NW_024588397.1:0-1396 GCF_018398535.1 Haplochromis burtoni
TGGTTACTAAGACAATAATGATCCTGACATGTGCTGTGTTCTCAGTCGGTGCCCAACATCAACTGTCTGCCCCAGGGTCCCTGAGAAGGTTGATCCAGCCATGATGATGACTGTGGATAAAGAGATGCTGGAAACAGACAGGAATGAAGTGGAATGTTTTGATTACCTGGTGACACAATGAAGTTAAACAGTAACATTCTCCAGAACCTGACAGATAAGGACAGAGTCTTCACTGTGTGAACAAGTACTTTTCAGAGCCTCAAAAGCAAACCTCAAAACTACTTTTGAACACCATTTTAAAAATATTTAACTGAACCATCGCTGAAAATTGTTGGTGAGTACTTAAAGCATAGTTTTAAGATCATCTAATGCAGTGGAACATCTAAATAATACACTTGAATCTTTAAGCCACACAATTACTTTTTCAAAATCGATATTTTTCCTGTTTTACTTTGTCCCTCAACATGTAAACAAAGTGTGCAAAGTGATGTTTGAATTATTGAGCTACTGTGTGATCTAGCAGTGACCTAAGTAATCCACATCATGTAAAAAAAACAAGTATCCAACTAAAATTTAAACAAAAACTGCAATGATCAGAAAAATGTACTTTAAAATATATCTGCAGTATTTAAATAAACCTGTAGGCAGTAATATATTTTGATCAGGCTGAAAGCGAGAGATGCCGTAAAGCCACAGAGCATCCAGACTGGTCCACCAAAGAAAACTACGTATGTCCAAAGTGCTAACATGCAGTTCATACATGTGCCCATCACTGCACTGAATTATGAAACAACCAGTGCACAGAGTTTGGATCAACTGATGAAAATTCTCATATTTTTGTTTTTAGGGCAAAAAGAGGAAGAGAACACGAAATCGCACCTCGAGCACAGGTGAGAGGAGATTTCTGGGAATTACGACGTTTTTTCATGTGAAATGTGATGAAAAGAAGACGGAAATCTGTTAACAAAAGAAGACTTACTGTGTTTTTGTTTGTGTTTGTTTGTGCAGCATCTGAACCTAAACAGGAAGATCAACAGGCCAAGAGGCTTTGTGTGACGCCAGCTCAGACACAGCCATCTTCTTCCTATTCAGTTGCGAAGGAGCCTCTTGAGCAGCCACAGAGACAGCCAGCTGTTACCAACCTTCCTGATCAGCAGTCAGCGTGTGTGCAGCTGCAGAACACACAGACAACAGCTGATGCACCTGTGTGTCAAGTAAATCCGGTCCTCCCAGCTTCTCGTATGGATTTCTCCCCATCTGCATCACTGGCCTCCTCTGCTGCACCCGTCCAGCTCCAGGCCACTTTTGTCAGTGACACTGATGAAGCACTGCTGTCAGTGGTGGAACAGCTTGACCCCCTCCTCACTTCTGAGCAGTCTCAGCAGCCCTCCTCTCC
>NW_024588398.1:0-1396 GCF_018398535.1 Haplochromis burtoni
AATTAATTAATTGATTTAGTGACTACCTCTTTAAGTAGTCCAGGAGAAGAGATGCTGACACTAGTGTGTGTGCATGCATGTGTGTGCATTTGTGTGTTGGTGACTACTCATAACCCTAACCAGCTAACCAAGGAAACCATTTAATAAGAAGAAAACTGTCCTCTGTGTTTCTGACATATGACACATGAAACTCTGTCCTTCTTTAACGACACGTTAACATCTCGATGGTGCTCATGGCTCAGCCTTTGAATTGTTGTTTTCCCAGGATGCACAGAATGCATCATTAAAGATCTTTTCTCTAATCCACACAGGCCAACAACAAGTGTGCAGCATAATTCTGGGTCTTCTTCCAGACTTTGGCTTTTCCAGAAGCTCAAACTTCAACCCTATTGAAAATTTGAAGGCTATGTTTCAAAACTGTGTGCATACCACGAAACGCACCAACTTAAGTGAACTCCATCAGTTCTGCCAAGAATATACAACCAAAATTATGCCATAACTATCTTATCAAGGTGCAGCTTGCAAAGGAATGTTTAACCAAATATTAGTGAGTTTATGAATATATTTGAGCATAAATAATTTTTACTCTGAAGAAATAATTCAAAGCCCTAAAATTACCGTGACATCCATGCACATAATGAGTGTATGTAAACTGACCACAACTGTATGTTTTTGTAATGAATAAAAGGTATAGCGTATTATTTTTAATGGGCCTTACATGTTTGGGATCACTTATAACATAAAATAAGTCACTTAAGTTACTGCTTCTGCATGAAAGCTGCAATAAACTCAGAGGAAAGACTTCTGCAAATAGTTGTAAACAACAAATACTTGAGCTCCTGTTCATGCCCTGGTGAAGCGAAGTGAAATTGTGTAGCAAATTGAGGAGGGGCGGACTATGACATGATGTGGTATAGAAGCTATCAGAGCTTCAGTTTTTCTCATTTTATTTTTGTCCTGCATGGACAAAATCCAACACATATTCACAAAAGGCAGCAGCGCCATGTTACAAGGCAACAGAAATATTCACACTGAACAAAAAAGGAATCACAAATAGCATAATGCTCCAAGGCTCACAACAGAGAGAGAACTCCTACCTTCAACATTCACCCTGACACCCTCAAACATTGATGAGTCTTCAACAGCTATACTGTCAAGCCTTGATGTGCCAACATCTGCCAGCACATCTGCCCTTGCATATTGCAGTGGAAAGCAAATTCACAAGGCCCACAGATTTTCACAGCTGATGAGCAGGAAGTGGCAGAGGAGGCTGTCTATTGAGGAAGACGAGAGATCATCTTTCTCTGCATTTACTCAAAGGGACAGACACCACATCAACATCTATGCTTTGGGATCAACTGTGAAACACATCAGTGCTTAAAAAAAAAAAAAAAAA
>NW_024588399.1:0-1395 GCF_018398535.1 Haplochromis burtoni
GCAGTCCATTAAATCAGCGATGTCATTAACCACTTAAACAGCAGCAATTATTGTGCTGTGTTGTTTTCTGAATCCTGACTGATGTTGGGAAAGAACTGAATTGATTTAGTAAGCCAGGTTTCTGATGATATAAGAATATCAGTATCTAACTCTTTCATCCAAATTTTCACAAAATCAAGTTTGGGAAGAAGACTTCTGACATTTAAATGAGTGATACCAAGACCTGCTCGAGTTTTGAAATCACAAGGAGTACTTAAGCATTTGCAATCTGGACCGGGATTAGGTTGCACATTTCCAGATAAAAGAAGCAGAAGAACAAAACATTTTCTTTGCACAGATTTTTTTTTTTTTGTAGGATTACAGACTGATTTCTCTTAGTGCCCAATCTCTTTGGGGGGTGAGAGAATTGGGAAATAAACCAGTGATATTGAATAAATAAATCAGTTGGAATGAGATCTCTGCTCAGGATCACGTTTGAGAAGCTTCTAAAAGATGTAAAATCCCACCTTGTTCCCTTTGAGAGGAGTAAGAAGTGTGGTTTCTCTTGCTCCACAGGCTGTTCCTGCACCTCATGTAGACAAAAAGCTGTCAATAAAAGCAATAAAGGAAAAAAGGCTACTGAGGATAACATGCTGACTGACAGAGGGAAAAGACCTGAGGTAGAGCATGGCTGTGTGGCCTGCTGGCTGACAACATATACAGATAGATATAGAAGTATAGAGAAATAACTTTCATTCAGAGAAACAAGTATTTGATACCCTAAAACCCAGCCAGAAGTGTGGGTTCTACAGATGTGTTTATGTGGCTCACAGAAATCAATCAATCCATCAATCAATTACAGATACTCCTGATCTCAACTCCATTTCAACCTTTCTGCCACCATGGGCAAAACCAAAGAGCTGTCAAGAGAAGGTGACAGCAGTGCGTGATTATTTAGAAATGGATGAAATGTAAATTGACCCTCCTCACCCACTCGTGGGGTGGCTGTAGCTCAGCAGGTGGAGATCCATCGCTTCAGTCTTTGGACAAGATACTGAACCCCATGTTCCTCTGATGCACTGATTGGAGTCTGAATGTGTAGATGGATAGAAAGCACTTATGTGTAGAAAAGAGTGCTCAAGTAGAGCAGAAAAGTGCTGCATAAGAACAGTCAATTTATCATTTACCGTCAGTCACCCTCCGTCTGGAGCCCCACGCAATTTCTCACCTCTTTGCATGACGATGATCCTGAGGAAGGTGGTGGATCAGCCCCAAACTAAATTTATTAATCATCTGAAGGCAGGTGGGAAGATAGTTTCCCAGAACAGCGCTGATAACACGCCAGACAACACCAAAATCTTGAATTCCCCTGCTCAAGAAGGCGCAGGTACAGACCTGTCTTAAGTTTGTCTGTGA
>NW_024588400.1:0-1395 GCF_018398535.1 Haplochromis burtoni
GATGGGTGAGAGCCATTACTCATAAATGAAAGAAACATAGAACACCTGTGAGGCTTCTCAGGATGACTCAAATACTTTTTTGTACCCAAAGCTAATACTGGGATGTCTGGTATGCACTGCTGCAGTTCACTTTCTTGGCTGTGGGAAGTTGCTCCCATCAAGTTTGTCTCACTAAAACTTCATTTTTTGCTGTCTGTAAAGAGCACACACTTCCATTTATGGACAGAGAGCTTTGAGTCAGTAGTTTTAGTCTCGGCAGTGTTACCCTCAGGCAGTAAGAAGATTACTTATTTTGTCCGCTTCTTTTTCAGGCATCTATTACGTTTTTGGGAATAGCAACAGTGCAAGTAATATAAATAATTATATGTTACTAACCTGAGCCTTTACTGTGATTTAAGCTCAATTTAAGACTGTCTTTGGGGGTTACCTTATTTGGCTCCAGGAAGTCTATCCAAAATTGGTGAGCTGGATAAGGGCATTTGGAGTATCAGAATCAGCTGATATACCAGTTTCATGATAGCGGTGCCTACCTACCTTACCTATGCAGCACAAGCTTCCATTGTTTAGCCAGTTTAAAAGAGACAACTTTGTGACATAGTAAAGTCTAACCAAAGATGTGGCCATGAAACAGAAATGGAACAATTATGATGAATTTAAATGTTGGAAGTGTAAGCCATTACCTATACATAAGCACCTGTGTCATTAATGCAGGTCAGTGTGAGTCGGGGTGAAAGATAAGTGTATCGCAAAGCCAAACATTAGACCAGTGATGAGAGACATGCCAAGTACAAACAGACTCAGCTTAGATAAGAATGTTTTCTGCTGCTAAGCCATCTGAAAGAAATACTATATAAGGGCTCTATGGTATTTTCTGAGGGTAGAAGGAAGCCTTCTGTCACCCGGAAATTTCAGGACACACAAACACACACTAATCCCCTATAGTCAGCCACCCATTGCATTCCATAGAGCTCTTTTGTCTCCTATTAGGGGCTAAGTGTTGCAGCTCTGCCTGTCTGTAGTTCAAGAAGGTGACAGCCGCTTAGTGGGATGGTGAGATGCACTAATGAACGGCACTGCCCTAGCAAGATTGGTCTCCTTCCTTACAATAAGGCTTATAGTAGCAAAAAATGGTCAGATGATGCGTTCCATGTGAAAGCAGAAGTCGGAATTTCCTGAATTTTTCAGTGTCCCCTCAAGTCAGATTTCCAGCTCTGAACATCGCATCAACCAACAGCCTTAATCAGCCCAACTTAACCATCCAACATGGAACCACTGTATATAAACATTAGTAAAACTGTAAAACCTGTAATCTGTGCTGCTACAGCTGTTTATTTATGACTCGCTACATAAGCCATATGCATAGCACCGGGCAGGTTCTGTCTGCGAATGTGCTGC
>NW_024588401.1:0-1395 GCF_018398535.1 Haplochromis burtoni
CGAATGATTCGCTTCCTTATAAACCATTGAATCAGATACCGAAGCAGTTAGGTTCTAAATGAAGCTTCGGACGTCACTGATCACGTGACTCTGGCCAAACGAATCAAGCTTCAGTGCTTCTGAAGCAGTGTGTTGATTTTTTTGACACACGCACTGGAGCTTCAGCTTCAAGCGGGCCATCACTAATTCAGGGTGTCCAGAGTTAATTCAGTGTTAGACGTCAAGCGGACAGAAATGTTTTGGTTCACAAAAAGGTTTATTTTAATTTCCCAGAGGTGCTAGTTTCATTTGGGGAAATCTGCATTCATGTGAGAATGAAGAAGTCACTTGGATGAGTGAAGAAATGTTTCTCCCAGTGAAAACACTACGTTCAGATGAACCGAATCAACTTTCTGGGGTTTAATTTTATCATTATATCTTTACTTCAGCTCAGCATTTAAACAGTTTTTTTCCCAGGGGCATAACTCAGCAACAAAATCCATGAAAGGAATACCTTGTTGACAAAGTGAAAACTAAACCAATGATAGAAGGATTACAATAAAATCTTTTAAGTGTGTGGTAATTAATATTAATATGCAGAAAACAAATAAACAAGAGCATTAGTTCAATAGGGAAAACAGAAGTCACTGATAATCAAACATAAGTGTGTGTTTCTTTATTTAATGTTACTAATACACATTTTTAACCTGTGTTGAACTAAGATCTAAAAAAGAATAGTAGCTGGCAGTGTGAGACTATACTATACTACTATATTACTCTACTGCCAACACTTCTGTGATGTTCATGTTTTTATTTGAACAGGCTAAAAATTGCCCTTTCTAGTTGTTTGATTTTTTTTAAAAATCCTCCTGCCAGCATCAGCGACTACTTCACCGATTCGTATCAGATGATATAATGGATTAAACTTCTCAGCTTCATCTCTGGCCTCATTTTCACACCAGGACTGAATCTTGTGTTTTTCTTCCTCCACTTCTCTCTCACACTCCTCTTTTAACTTTTTCATGTCCCATTCATTCTCCTCCCTCTCCATCTTCCTCTCCCTCTCTCTCTCAGTCTGGAGTTGTTCGTTGTATTTCTGCATCTCTTTCTTATATCTTTCCCGTATTTCTCTCTTCGTTTTTTCTATTTTTTCTCGCATTACTTCTTCTTTCTCTCTCAGGATGCGTTGTTTCTCCTCTTCAATCGCCCTCTCAGCCTCTTGGATCATCTCGTTGGTGTAGTGGCTTCCTCCGTTCTTCTGGACTATCTCTCTGATCTTCTGGATCAGCTCAGTGACCTAAGAGCTCTCCTTCAGTTTATTGTTGAAGACGTGGTACTGACCAGAGCGTTCTCACTCCCGAGGCGTAACATGTCGACGTTTTGTCACGTCCCGCGGCGTTCCTGAGGAACGCGAAA
>NW_024588402.1:0-1395 GCF_018398535.1 Haplochromis burtoni
ATGGGTAGCCACACAGTCTGAAGTATAGAGGGAGTAGAGTAGAGGCGAGAGTGGTGCTTTATGGTGATGCTGACGGAAACGCACCTACCTACCCACCCTCACCACCTGAGTTCTGCCAGTGAGGAAGTCCAACACCCATACACACAGACAGCTGTTGAGTCCCTCATCTTTGTGAACAGTCTACTGGGCACTATTGTGTTGAACGCTGAACTGGTGGTGTGCAGAACATGGGCGATGATGTACTCAGTGGATCTGTGGTGTTTGGGATGGAGGATGAGATGATGTTCTTCAGTAGCCCCTCAAACACCTTCATTACCACTGAAGTCAGTGCAACTGGCGGTAGTCGTTCAGGCATGAGGGCTTGTTGTTCTTGGGCACAGGGAGGATGGTGGATGTCTAGAAGTATGTGGGGACCACAGACTTTGCAAAGGACTCGTTGAAGATGGAAGTGAACACACCTGCTAGTTTGTCAGTACAGCAACGCAGCAGACGGCCGGTGATGCCGTCTGGCCCCACCACTTTCCTTGTGCTCACTGTTGGGTCTCTCTAGCACAGGCCCACCGCTGGAACGAGACAATTTAACTACACAGCAAAAGCACTGAACACCAAGTAGGCAAAGTTCTTCGTGTTACTCATGCATGAGGGAGACCTGCCTGGAGCCAAGTGTTGTTCCACCCACTTGACCTCTGTCAGACTCTCAGCCAGGTTCCCCATAGCACTCCTTTTATTGAGCTCACATGAATATACATAGGCTCATTAACATATGACGTCTACATACACACAAAGAGTACCTAGCCTGTGCGTTGTGTAAGTATGTGTGTGTGCGTGTGTGTGTGTGGGGTCAAGATGTGACCCTGTGAAGACTCCCCAAAGCTGGTGCCAGGAGTCTAGCGGTCCATCTAAACAAAAGGCACTTAGCCTAAAACTGACATAGCTACGTTTATCTTACCATAAAACAATAAGACAAGGTACGACCTCTTCCCATGCTCCCAGGATGTAGGTGTGAATGCCAGAACACTCTGGAATGCACACCAAGCCTTTGCAGACTATTAAGGATCACACATCCTATCACTACACAATCGATTATACACCTCTAAGCATATATGGTTAAATATTTCTAAGCATAAATGACAATAAACAATACAAATCTAACACTCACTCTCCTCAGTGCCACTCGGACGTCATGCTTCGCGATGCTGATCACCGGTCCCTCACTGATGACGTCACCGTCCTCAGTTGTCAGGCAGTAGTTAGCATTAGCTGCCTGGCTAACCTCGAAATGGGCGTAGAACGTGTTCAGCTCATTGGTGAATGCAGAAACGTTGATTGGCGCTGTGTCCCTGGCTTTATAATAGGGCTGGGTATCGTCACTGATTTCTAGAATCGATTTGATTC
>NW_024588403.1:0-1395 GCF_018398535.1 Haplochromis burtoni
TTTTTTTTAAGAGGACAAGAGCGGCGAGGTCTATCGCGATAGTTTAATTTTTCTATCGAGAAAAAGTTCTATCGCGATACATATCGTTATCGTTCTATCGCCCAGCTCTACTCTCAATGCTTGCCTGGTAAAATGAGGATGGCAGGAGGGAGACTGGCCTTCTTCAGTTTTCTAAGAAAGTGAAGACGTTGTTGGGCTTTGTTCATGATGGTGGTGGTGTTCAGGTTCCAGGAGAGGTCATCTGATATGTGCACACCCAGGAACTTCACACAGTTGGCCATCTCAACAGCAGATCCGTTGATGTGCAGTGGGGTGTGAGTCGTTGAGCTCTTCCTGAAGTTAACAACCATTTCCTTTTGAGTTTGCTTGCTAAACATGATTGCGCCTGTGTGTTTGGCACGCCGTATACTGCTCTCTCGTATCTGTCTCATTTTATTGTTTTTAGCCAATCACTGGCACACAGCTTTGAAACCTCACCTGAGTTTTGGCTCTCAGTGGTTAAACACTGGACTTAATTCATTCAGGTTCTGTCTGTCGGGTCACATTTAGTTCGCTGTTTTATTTACAACTGAGCAAATCGGGTTGGCTCAGATTAAAGTTACGTAACTGCAGTTTTACTGAAGTTTAATGTCTCACTGGTACATGAACCAAGACTGGACCATTCACTTTTCTTTATTATCTGGTGTGATTTGGATTTTTAAACAGTGAATTAGGAGATTAAACTGACTTTTAATGTCTTTTTATACAAAGAGAAAAGAGAAGGTGTATTATCACCGAGAGGAGCAGAGCTTTCAACAGCATGTTCATCATAATGACTGCAACCTGTACAGAAATATTACATTATCTGTTTTTTAATAGTTATTCAACTGTATTATAAGGATCAGCTATCTGTTAGAATTTTCCGAGTTTACTAACAACGTAACAAATATATTCAAATAAACACATTTCTTATTTTGGAACTAATCTTTCAAGAAGTGAAAACAGTCTGTCCATCCTCTCCCTGCTCTCCTCTCCTCAGCATCTCTTTGCTGCCTCATGCTGGAAGTTTCTTCCTGTTAAAAGGGAGTTTTTCTGGATGAAGCTTGCAGCCATATGTTGTATTTGAGTTTTATACATTTTCTAGCTCAACACATGGCAAAATGTGAAAAAGTCAGAGGTGTGTTTAAAACATACTGAAAATAAGGAGGGAATTTCAAGTCCAGAAAAAAAAACTAATAGATTAATTGTTGTGTTGTGCTGCTCTCTAACAACAAAGTCTGAAACAACCTTCCTGGAAAAACCAGGAAGGTTACTTAAACCTCTGATGCCATAAACACATTAACCTACAGCTTTGCTATTGTTTAAGCAGTGAGGTCAGGTATCCAGGTGACTGTGTGCTCCAAAGAACAGCTTCAA
>NW_024588404.1:0-1395 GCF_018398535.1 Haplochromis burtoni
GCTCTGTGACTGTCTGCGTTCTTTATTTATACAAGCTGGTTACATGTGTGTACAAAGATAACAAAGTTATTCCAAGAACTCAGAGCTGAGGTTCCCCTTTTCTACATCTGTATGTTCTCGGAAAAGAGGAAGCTGTTAGTTGCTAAAATAAGTTTATCACTCAAAAGTTGTTATATGGCAAGTCACATAGACATGTGGTTTGCTTAGTGACCCTAAAAAGGGCACATTTCATGTAGCTGATCACACTATGTACAATTTTCTTTTAACAGGGACATGGGCCCATCCTCCCGCAGGCCCACCACCCGCAGGAGGCGCCATAGGGGTCGGGCGCACTGTGTGCCGGGCAGCAGCCAGGAGGGGAGGCCCTGGCGGACTGATCCCCGGCTGCCAAGACTGGCAATAGGGACATGGAATGTCACCTCTCTGGTGGGGAAGGAGCCTGAGTTAGTGCGTGAGGTTGAGAGGTACCGGCTAGATATAGTCAGGCTCGCCTCTACGCATGGCTTGGGCTCTGGAACCAGTCTCCTGGAGAGGGGCTGGACTCTGTCTCAGTCTGGAGTTGCCCCTGGTGAGAGGCGGCGGGCTGGGGTGGGTATTCTTATATCCCCTCGGCTTGCTGCCGGTACGTTGGGGTTCTTGGATGAGAGGGTTTGTTCCCTGCGCCTTAGGGTTGGGGAACGGGTCCTGACTGTCAACTGCGCTTATGCGCTGAGTGGCAGTTCAGAGTACCCAGCCTTCTTAGAGTCCCTGGGTGGGGTGCTGGAAGGTGCTCCACCTGGAGACTCTGTTGTTCTGCTGGGAGACTTCAATGCTCACGTGGGTAACGACAGCGAGACCTGGAGGGGCGTGATTGGGAGGAACGGCCTCCCTGATCTGAACCCGAGCGGTGTCTTGTTATTGGACTTCTGTGCAAATCACAGTTTGGCCATAACGAACACCTTGTTTGAACATAAGAGTGTCCATAAGTGCACGTGGCACCAGGACGCTCTAGGCCTTAGGTCGATGATCGATTTTGTAATCATATCACACTCGGGTAAAGAGAGGGGCTGAGCTGTCAACTGATCACCACCTGGTGGTGAGTTGGATCAGGTGGCGGGGGAGGACGCTGGACAGACCTGGTGCACCTAAACGCCTAGTGAGGGTGTGCTGGGAACGTCTAGCAGAGGCCCCAGTCCGCGAGATCTTCAACCACACCTCCGGCAGAGCTTCAACAGCATTCTGAGGGAGACTGGGGACATTGAGTCCGAATGGACCATGTTCAGCACCTCCATTGCCGAAGCTGCTGCATTGAGCTGCAGCTGCAAGGAGGTTGGTGCCTGCTGTGGTGATAATCCCCGAACCAAATGGTGGACACCAGAGGTGAAGGGAGCCACCAGGCTGAAGAAGGAGTCCTAT
>NW_024588405.1:0-1394 GCF_018398535.1 Haplochromis burtoni
TGACAGAAACATCTCAAAACATTTCTCCAAAGATTTACTAAACGTATGACATATTCTGGTAGTTTTTCTTCTTACACTTTTTCCCTTATTCATTTTACCATGCAAACTAGAGATAACCAAGAAAAGCATGCCAACGTCTGTGACTTGTGGATAAACTAATTATCATATAAACCGTTAAGCAACAGCACTGGTGAAATTTTGAGGAAGTTGGAGCTTTGTGGATATCATTTAAAATTGAAGTTGAGACATAATTTCACAAACGTTATTGCTCACTCTGACATTGAACTTTTTAGGTTAATTGAGGTCCCTGTCAGGCAGCACTCTGTGTGACTGGTAGAGTTGCAGACACGCAGGCAGGACTGAACTTAACAAAGGTTTTATTTCAGAATCAGAATCACATTTATTGTATATGTATTAATAAACTAATTAACTATTAGCCTCTGTGTGTTTCAGAGCACTAAAGAAAAAGCAAAAATGATCCTAACTAGTTAAAATACCCCTAAACTAGTTAAATTAAATCATCTATGTCTAAATAACAGAGGTCTGAGACCTATACAATCCTTTAAAAAGAGTTTAATTAAAACACATAATGGTTTCATTAAATAAAACGCTATTAAACACACGTGAACTCATATGACCCGTGAACTCGCATGCACGTGCAAAAGTGGCTACTGCAGGGGGGACACGCACGCGTACACACACACACACACACACACACACACACATGTACGTGCAGGGGGGAAGGGGAAGTGGGGGTGTGGGGGGCAAAAAAGTATAGGTATATTACTACTGGCATCTTATTAAAATGGTGAACACAATTTACTAATTTAAAGAGTTTAAGTGCTTATACATATGCTTTGTTGTGGCACTGTAATAGTGAAATAGTTTCTAAAGCTAGATGAACTTATTTCAGCCTCAGTTGATGGAGACGACAACTCCCTTTGCACTTGCTGATAACGCCAAGGGCACAAAACAGCATGCCCATTGTTCCATTAGGTTTCATAGCGAGCCTTGTGATATGTGGGATGATCAGTTTGTGACTTCCTGCCTTTCTCCTTGGAGTGCATAAAGGAGTGGGAGCACAACTCTGATTTCAGAGCTCTCCTGGCTGTGTGATGTTTCATGCCTGTAAGCTAAAACTGGGTAAAACTGCTAAAATCCATCTAATCCATCTCTCTTCTAAACACCGTACAAGGAAACAGTTCTATTAACTAAATGCAATGTTCCAAGTCATAGAAATTTCAAAGCAGAAGAGCATCAGTGCCCTTCTTCACCTGTATGCAAGGAGTAATGTGTGATACAAAGATAAATGTATTTGTAGATGTAGATGTCATTCATCACAAAGACAAATAAAGTGTGTGAACTAAAAAGCAGATAAAACTTTAAAAAGCAGA
>NW_024588406.1:0-1393 GCF_018398535.1 Haplochromis burtoni
TCAATTTAGTGATGATCATTTTCAAACCATAAATTCAATTTCAAATTAGACTAATTCAAATTCAGTTTTCAAAAGCATTTATTCAAGTTACAATTCAGATTCAATCTGAGCAATTCAAATTCAAATTGAACTTATTCAAATTCAGTTTCTGATGGCACAGATTTCTGCCCATAGGTTTGAGAGAAATTCCATATTTAGATCCCTTACATAAATCTGAGCAATTCAAATTCAAATTGATCAGTTTCTGATGGCACAGATTTCTGCACATACAAACCGTCCAACTTCTGCACTGGTTGGAAAAGATGAAGGTCGGTTGACGGTATATGGCTGTAAAACCGTTTCATCGCAATTTAACGGTTCCTTACCATTCCTGGAAATCAACCAGGGCTGGCGCCATATCCAGGAAAAGCCATCTTATTCCTGTTACAAAACGAAATAAACATAAGAATAGCAAAACAAATCTAATGACTAAGGGCGTGTCTGGTGATGTACACAGGAAAACACAGGAAAACAATGAGAAGTCAGGTTATAAAGTGCCATGAAGCAGAGGCGGAGGCAGACATTTGATACACCGGGGCTTAGCCCTAAAAGGTAGTATGCATGTGGGTGGGGGGGGTGGGGTGGGGGGGTTTAGAAATGACTGAAAGATTAATGGGCTCTGTTTTGAGTTTTGTTCAAAAAAGAATGACTTCATATAGGGAAAAATATGTATCACATATGCAGGACACCTTAAACTAGTTTTTTGATTAAGCAGCAAGGCAGAACAAAGTCGGGGCTGTATCAAGACACGAGGACTAAACCCCAATTCAACCAGACCCAGAACTGATCCGGAATTAAAACAGGACTACAACAGTTCAAAATCAGGAGTACTTAGGACTTAACCAAGACAGAACCAGAATCAAAACTAGATGATAGTAGCACTAAAAATCATCATAGACCTGCACTACACTTATTTTTTAATTCTACCAAAGTACACTATTTAGATTCAGAAACGTTTATATAATTATTTAGCGTTGTTGTGCAAACAAGCCTGCATAACTTAATAAATATAGAATTTGAAAAATAACAAACCTAAAAAGAAACACTAGGTACGAGATACATGAGTACCTATGATACGGTGATACTTTTGGTAAACAACCATTTGACTAACATGTGTGTCTCACCTGCTTTTGTTCCATCTCTGTTCTGTCCTCATTCTCTCTCCCTCTCTGTTCCTCTCTCTCCCTCTTTGTGCTGACAATCAAGCCAAACACCAACATCATCAAATATACAGTTGAAACCAGATATAGAATAGAATAGAATAGAATAGCCTTTATTGTCATTGTACAGAGTACAAAGAAATTGGAGTGCCACTCCCTTGGTGCAAGTTTCAATAATAAATATAAATGTAAAA
>NW_024588407.1:0-1393 GCF_018398535.1 Haplochromis burtoni
CCACTGCTTCACTGGGTGAATGGGTTAAATGCAGAGGAAGTATTTCCCTATGGGGACTAACACAACACACACACACACACACAGCTATACTGACCTGAACCTTTCACTTGAAACACCTGAGTTCTTCTGCTTAAATAGTCCACTTAACCAAACAATTTCTCCTCTGGACTATTCCATTCAGTAGATAGGTAAGATGAACATGATTATATTCAAACCTTTACTACTTCTCTTTACTGGCAACATACACTCTGTGGTGTAAATAATACATATTACAACAATAAATCTATTTCTTCATAAACCCTCTAAAATCAACTTTATTAAATTATAAGAGTTCTTCCCCTTCTGCACTTCCTGTGATCTCAGATGAACCCAGAAGCTATAAAGCAGGACGTAAAACTACATTTCCTCCTTTTATTTCTGGAAGACAGGTAGGTAAGGTGAGTTCTAAACAATACAAATTAATAGTTGAAATAAAGAACATGTTAACTTAACAAACTTGTAGGGATTGATTTAAACCAAGATGTTATATTATATAATCTGTAAAAGTGCAAAACATAAACAAACCTGGGATAGTAGATGTTTGCCTATTGCAGACTACATGTGAAATATGGTTAAATCAAAACAAGAATGTTAACTAAGAATATAACAAATGGTCTTCTCACCCACTTTGTCACACAAACGTTTGTTGTTTTTTTCTAAAGCCTCCTCAAATCTATTCCAGACTCTCAGGGAATTCCCCTGACATCTGTCTGACTATCTTTCTCATTGAAAGATAACTGTAGAAGGCGGATACTTCTGGAGAGAGAACAGATTGGACTTTGCCCTTCATCTTATGATTACGCAAACAACACCATTATCTCTACCAGTGCTTACCATCTGATGTAGCTTTTCCTGGCATTTCAGCAGCAATTGATGTCACACGTCCAGCTCTCTCCATGTTAAGTGCCTCACTACATATTGATTAAGAACCTGTTACCTTGCATTGTTGTTGAATTCCAATAAAGTCCGCTTTCACTCCATGTCATGTTCTTTCCGGTACTCATATGTACAGTCCCAACAAGTCTCCAGGTAGTACTGACGTAAGACGTGCCATCTGTGTCCTGACATCTTTGTCCTTCATTATATGTGCGCATCTGTGTGTCTGTCTGTGTGAAAGTATGCATGCATGAAAGTTATAAAAATGATTACTAGATGATTAGATGCTAGTGGTGCAATGGATCACGGTTGATCTGTAATCCAAACCAATCCACTCCACGGTTCGGCATGCACGTGATCCGAAGATTCGAAAAAGAAGAAAAAAGTATGTGTATGGTGCGCGTAGTCAGTCAAGCGATAGTTATGGTCAGCGCTAGAGGGACGGGGGAGAAGGGCAAAAAACAAAAACCAACAGAAT
>NW_024588408.1:0-1393 GCF_018398535.1 Haplochromis burtoni
GGAATATAGTACCACTTGTTGCTATAAGAATTACAATATGGATAAATATCATTAATGGGCTTTTGGTCCAGTGACACCAAAAACATGTTTCCTACTGCAACAGACCGTGCTTCATTCACTTAAACCTCGAGCCACTAAATGAAATGCAGTAATCATTATTTATTGATTTGATTTTTTCTATTGTGGAAAATGTTTGTAGATCAGAATTATTTTGTAATCACATCATTATTACAAGATTTAAGAAGGGAAATAACAGATCTTTGTTTAAGGACTTTACTAGGGCAATGATTACTTTAATTGCTAGTTAATCTGAAAAAAGTACTAGTAATAGTTTAAAAAGAATTTGTTCGTTCATGGCTTATAAAACTCCTGTTGCAGCTTGTGTGGACATCATGTCTTTGATTTTGCTGATTTACATTTCTACACCGGCACCAAGTATGGTGTAACTGCTCTGACTGAGGGCCTGAGACAGGAGCTGCGCGCTGAAAAGAGTCATATCCGAGCCACAGTAAGGCTTTAAAACACACTGTAACCAACTGGAAAAGTGCAGTTAAAACAAGTATAAGCTGCTGTGAGACACATGCACAGTAGATCCTACAGTTCTTTAATCATTATCTCCTTTTGCAGAGCATTTCTCCCGGTTTAGTGGCGACAGAATTTGTATCACGGGCCAACAATCCTGATGAAGTGGCTGGCATATATGCCTCATATAAGGTAAAATTATTAATCCTACAGTTTGTGGAGGGTTGACATGATCATTCAGATAAAATCAAATGACACATTTGGCACTTCTCTAACAGGCTCTGCAAGCAAAAGACATTGCCAGTGCTGTCACATACGTCCTCAGTGCCCCTCCTCATGTTCAGGTTTGTGATTTTTCTCTTTATTTTCAGTCCTTTCTGTTTTGAACTTTCCTCTTTAGCATTTTAAATAACAACACTTTCCTTATAATAATTTAAGATGATCATATAACATTGACATAACTTTTCTTTCAGATTGGAGAACTTCTGCTCGAAGCTGTACAGTAGGTGTCATGCAGCTTTTGTTGCCCCAGCAACTCCAGGACCAGGGTAGTCTTCACATTAAGGTGGTGTGATTGACTCATCTGACTACTCAACACAGCAAGATCAATTTACAGAATACGGAAAGAAACAATAAGGAAATTTGTCCAAGAGTTAACTGTCTTCTTCTTAAAAATGCTGGAACATGATGCACTTCCTCTGTCGCATGTTTAACTGTGACCTACCTCTTATGACAGTCTGTGAGGATGTTACCGTCACTGTGTTTTTTTAGTGTCTTTGAGAAGTTGCACCATGTGACCCTGTCATATATTCTACTGGCATTTTTTTTATTTCTTTATTACATTTAACAAAGTGCCATCAAACTGGTCATG
>NW_024588409.1:0-1393 GCF_018398535.1 Haplochromis burtoni
CATCACCGCTTCAGTATGTTTAACAGTTTTCCTGCATCTCACATGACAAGCAAAGCACAACACTCCACACTGACCTTCTTAGCTGTATACCCTCCTCCCACTGCACTCCCCAGCAGAATATATCTGAGCTTCAGCAACCGAGCAGCAAGGCGAGCCACCCAGAAGTTGCGCTGCTGCTGGTACCCGTGGCCCCCAGAGCCCGGGTGAGGCTTCGGCGGCCGCATGGGCAACCGAGACATGGAGGTGAAATAGCGGGCTGCTGTGCGATGAGGAGGGCGCTGAGGGTTGCCGTTTCCAGAGTAACGGTGATGGATAGCACGGGAGAGAGGGTGCAGCTTCTGCAAGGGTATCCGAAATCTCACCCCCATGTTGTTGGCCACCAGGTTCCTGCAGGCCACGCTGAGATGAGGTGTGGATGAAAAAAATAAAGACACCTCATTTCCACAGAACAGTTACAAAAGCAGTCATTTTTGTTCAAGGTAGCCCCAATAGACTGCAGCAACACGCAGGAAAGCAGATGGCACACGTTTTCAGGTTTGACATTGAACGTTATAAACAACCCAGTTTATTACAATAAATCACTTAACTAAGTGTACAGACACAGTTAACAGGGGTCTGTCAATCTATCGTTTTTGTTTTTAAATAACGCAGCTGCTGTACACACTCAGCGACCGAGCTAGACTTTTAGCCGGTTTATGCTAGGGTAACGTTAATGCTGCAGTAGCACCGGCAACATAAACCAAACGCACTCCACACGTAGACAGCCGTGATAACTCCTATAATATGTGTCCTTTATCTTTCTTACTATGACATGGGGCTGCTGTCATCTACACAGAACCAGGTCGGCCGTCCTGAGCTGTCAGAGGAAGCAGCTTCATATGTGCTCTCCTCACACCGTAGCTAACCCTGGCTTCTGTTACCTTCATTAAATGCAAACTCACCAGGCAGCTCTGCTCCCGACACGCAGCATGATGCTGTTAAAGCAGCTCCACGGAGATGTCGTTCAGATTCACTATTTAGGTACAGTTTAATTCATCTTCCCAAACAACACACATTTGCTTGCCCGTTGTGGCGGCTAACTAGCTAACAAGGACACAATCGGAATGACAGTCCACTTCCGGTGAGTGGTTCCACCGCCTAAAGAGCACTGACAAAATAAACGATGTAGGGAATTGGTTCCTATACGTACCTCTGCTATAATATCTCTTTTCGGTTTGACTGCAGAGTTTTATAAATCATTTTCTAATCTCCTGGCTCCGTTTTTACTGCAGATTTTTACAGAAAGTATAGAGAATAACACCCTCCCTCCTCTTACTCAAGGTCTCATAACACTTATTCCAAAACCAAACAAAGACTTACTCTTTATTGATAATTGGAGACCCATCTCCCTGCT
>NW_024588410.1:0-1393 GCF_018398535.1 Haplochromis burtoni
ACACAACACATAAATGTTCAACAGCTTCTTCATTGTTTCTGAGAGAACAACAATGACTAAAGGTTTAAAATACCTAATTACAGCAATAATGACTGTTAAGCCACTTTATGTGTGCCTCTATTTTGAACTATTTACAAAAATATTATTATTTTGGTTTGTTATAAACTTTAAACTTTTTCAAAAGTATCCGATTATATTTTTGGACAAATTTTTCTATGAAACACAAGTTTTTATGAGCTTTTATCATGTTTCGGCCAGTGCAATCATCAGGGTGGGTCTGGGTTGATAACTGCACATTTCTGGCCAGGAATGTTTCAGCAGTATTACATATGTACTACATATGTAACACTTGCTTTCTGTTACCAGCTGATACCCTACATTTGTATAGACATTGGATGGTGTGAGGTTGGGGAGTTGAGTGGGGGGGGGGTTTACGGTGGGAGTTGCTTGTGTTGTGTTGTGTATTGTAACAGTTTACAACAGCAGCAAGGAGAGCTGCTCTTTGAAGGACTTCAGTTGGAGACAGGTGAGGAGTATTAAGCTCCACCGCCTGGTTCTGACCAAGCCGTCCCTTGTTAGCGAGTAAAAGACCAGTTGATGATGTTCAGTCTTGGTTTCGTTCTTCATGAGGAATAAGTCTCTAAACTAGCGGGGCATGTGGAAACACAGACTCAACAGATGAGTTACTTGGTCTTGTTGTTAAATGAGAGGTTGTTTAATGCACACTATTCTCCAAGTTTCAGGACCTAATCTCTGTAAGCCGCTTCATTTCCCCTGTGATCTGCCCCACTACTGTTGCGTCATTTTGTCAATGATGTTGTCTGGGTGAGTGGGACTGCAGCCAGATGTGTAGAGGGAGTAGAGTAGTGTGCTTAGTACACAACCCTGGAGAGAGCTGATGCTGAGAGTGCGAAGGAAGAGAGGTCAGGATCCAGATTGACTCGCTGACAAAAATAGTGGCGGGAGCCACCCACTTGCTCTTGGATAGAGGATGTACAAATTAGTCTTTCAGTCGTTTACTCATTATGTGGACACAGCTCTGTAGTGAAAACATGGGTTTACTGTAGTATTTAAAAGTTGTAGTACTGACCTGTACTGACTGTATAACAGGTTTGATAAACTCAAGCTCTACTGTGACCCCAAAGTCGATAATTCTGCAAAAAAAAAAGAACACAATGTTGCTGTAGAAAATCAGAAAAGTGAGTTTGTCTGTTTGTCAGCTGTTTGTGTGGAGTTGTTCTTTATGTTCACCTCAAATCAACCTGAGTGTCATTTCTCTTTAGTTCTGATCTCACTGCTGAGCTGCACAACAAACCAAGGTCAGTAACCTTCTTCTGTCACAGTTTAAACCTGAGTGTCACGGTACTGGGTCGTGTGACCCAGTGTTTGAGTT
>NW_024588411.1:0-1393 GCF_018398535.1 Haplochromis burtoni
TCAGAGTTTTCTGCAGAAATCTGAGCAGTCTGTGCTCAAACATGTGCGTGTCCTTCTGCTGCTGCAGGTTTGTGAACCAAAGTCTATCACTGTCCCACACGTTTCACTGAAAACCAGTTTAAATCAGACTTACAGCTGTGAAGGATTCAGCCTCAGCTGATTGGCTCTCCTCAGCAGCGCGCCTCTCTCCTTCGTGCTGCTCCAGAAATCAAAAAAAGACATTTTTCTGTCTTCGGCGTCCTACCTCTCTCTGATACAGCTCTGTCTGTCTCTCTGTCTGAATCTGTTTTCAGTGATCAGCTCTCTGCTCCAGCTGTTTGTTAATGGCTCCTCCCACATTAGTTACAACACACACACAAAGAAACAGATGTAGGAACTGTGTTCTCCCAAAGAGACTCCCACATCCTGATTTCCTGGAAACAGTCTGTCTATCACACACACACACACACAAAGTCTTCTGATTTTTGTTTGTTTGTGAAGAAACACAGTAATCGCGGGCATAGGCAAAAAAAAGTTGCTCGCACCCATGCTACCCTGACGTCATGCCAGTGCTTTTTGGGGATTGCAATGCGAGGAGCACCTGCTGCTTGCTGCACAGGGAGCAGAGGGGCGTCTAATAACCAGCTTGCAAAATAAAACAAAATAAAAACAAACCAACAAACACAAAAACACCAGACATCATGCTATACACTTATAATTTGCACTGATGTGTTTTCTGAATTCTATCACACACATACGCGAAAAGTGAGGGCGAGAGCCCTCGGTGCGCCTGCGTGCAGCTGTGTCTCACACACAACCTGTCGAAAAGGGAGGGGGTGGGCTGCTTCCAAATAAAGCATGTTTCATTCATGATATTGTCAATCCAAGCCCATTATGTATTAATTAGTTTTTCCAGGGTTGTGTGAAATCCTGGAGAAAATACAAACTGAATCTGTGGTGTGGTGATTGTGGTAATTCTCGGGTTGGGACGGGTGAGGAGGGATATTAACCTCCTTATGTCAAACAATATAAGGGGGTTGTGATTTATGACCTAGGAAGTAAAAAAACAAAGGGTAGCCATAAAAATATGATATTAATAAACAATATTATATTAATATTATTATTATATTTCATAACTCATCAATTCAATAATTCAAAAATTATTTAATTATTATAAATATAAAATTTTTATCATCAATAGCAGTTTTCTCATTTTAAACCAAAAAAAGTTGGATTTTTTTATGGCCAAAAATGGCATCTGTTCGCAGACCTGTGTGTGTGTGTGTGTGTGTGTGTGTGTGTGTGTGTGTGTGTGTGTGTGTGTGCGTGTGTGTGTGTGTAAAAATGTGTTAAACCATACTAAAGTGCTTAGTTAAACTCATGCTTTTGTAACAGTGAGTATGGCGAGAGATAG
>NW_024588412.1:0-1392 GCF_018398535.1 Haplochromis burtoni
CCTGGGTGTAAATCCTGATATTTTCAAAAGCAGCCTATATAAACAGGAACAAACCCAGCTTAAAACGACTGGGCCCCCGCATAACACCAGTGGGTCCTTCCTATTTAAAGAACTGCTTTCAGTCAGTCAGAATTCTCTGTAACATCAACTAAAACTTTACACTTTGTACCAGAGACTACAGTTGTGATTGGAAGCTTATATAAATTCATCATGAGGATGAACTTGACAGTAATTTTGGACAGGGAGAGTTCTGGCTCCTAAAGAAAGAAAGAAGGAATCAATCAGTGGCCCTCATTTTGGAGCTGCATCTATTATCATGGGGTGAGCATGACCATGAGAAAAGGTGTAGGGGAAAGCGGTGCTCTACTTACAGTGTATTTAATGAAGGTGGGGTGCTGCTGCCTTCAACTGAGGACCTAGCCAGACTGTGGAAGAAATACTTAGAGGAGCTCCTTAATCTGGCTGACTGTTCTTTAGAGGAAGCACGGTCAGGGGGAACAATTCACCTATGATTTGTTTGATGATTTGAAACATTTAAGTCTGACATGAACACTGTTTCCCTGCTCATGAGCCGACGCCGGAACTTCTCACTCACAAAAGCATACAGGATGGGATTGAGGCAGCAGTGAATGAAACCCACACAGGTGGTCACTGTCTTAATTTTCTCCAGGGATGTTGTGTCTGAACAAGTTTCATTACTGATATCAAAATTAAACGTTTCCACTAAGAGCGTGGTGTTGTACGGGGTCCAGCAGATAAAGAAAACCACCACCACAGCCACAATAACTTTAAAAGCTCTCTGCTTTTGATGGCTCTGGGCACCACACCTCAGCTGATGCAAAATGCAGGAGTAGCAGAACATCATGATGGCTGAAGGAAGTGCAAAGCCAACTATGAGGTAAATCATGCGTGATGCCAACCTCCAATTATATACAGCCTCCTCACGAAATTTGTAATAATTGGGAACACACTCTCTTCTGCCTCGTCTATCATCAAACACATCTTCTAAAAAGATCCAGTCAGTGATAGAGAGAAGCAGGGAAAAGCACCACACCATCAGGCAGCTGGCCTGAACAACCCAAGGCTTCTTCCTTGAGTACATCTGTGTAGCATGGACGATGGACAGGTAGCGGTCCAGACTGATGCAGGCCAGGAGAAGGATCCCACTGTAGAAGTTAATCTAAAGAAATCAATGAAAGACACTTCTGCTAAATTAAGTGAAAGTACAGACATTTTCACTGCATCTTTACTTCAGCACAATACTTACTGTAAAAACACTTCCACTGATCTTGCACAGGGGAGTACCAAATGTCCATCCATCACTTTTGGCATACTGTACTGCCCAGATGGGCAGCGTCACCAGCATCAGGATATCTGCCACTCCCAGATGGA
>NW_024588413.1:0-1391 GCF_018398535.1 Haplochromis burtoni
CTGCCCAAGCGAAAACCTGTAGTGATCCCATATGTGTCAGGAGTATCGAAACAGTTGAGACGCATTTTTTCTAAACACCGCATCTCTGTGGCTTTTAAACCTCAAAGCACGCTGCGCCAAAAATTGGTCCAAGGATCGGTGTTAATTGCCAGGAGGATTGGCAAGATTTATACAACCTCTGGCTAAGCGGATTGCACAACACAGAAGAGCTACCTCGTCAGGCCAGGACTCTGCAGTCTACTTACACCTACAGGCCAGTGCAGTGGACACTCTTTCAATGATGAGGATGTACACATCCTGGACAGGGAGGAATGCTGGTTTGAGCGTGGAGTCAAGGAGGCCATTTACATGAAAAGGGAAAGACCATCTCTGAATCGAGGAGGGGGCCTAAGGGTACATCTGTCACCATCTTACAATGCTGCCAAGGCTACAATTGCAGCCTTTCAACTCTCAGTGGTGGTTGATCAATGGTCATGAGAATTTGCATATTAATGATCAAGGACCTGACCTAGCAGCACATTGTTCCTTCAGTGGGCTGGTTTCAGTCATTATGCAAATGTACTGTTTATAAGATTGGGGAAACCTGCAGTCAGCTGAGACTGAAGAAGTCACTTGGATGAGTGACGAAATGTTTCTCCCACTGAAAATGCTACGTCCAGATGAACAGAATCAATTTTTAGGGATGTTTTATGATATTTTCTCTATCACAGTATACTCAGTATAACTTCTGTCTCAATGATACACAGTGAAGTCAGAGATTCAGAGAGTCTTTCATAACCTTGCACACATAGAGAGAGCCAGCGATGAGCACCTTAGTACAAATGATCCTCCCAGAGGTGAAAAAGTCATGCATCAAAATCATTTTGTTACTCGTCATATTGATTAGGTTTATTCTTAATTACATCCTGTTTAGAATTAAGCACGATTAACTATTAGCAAGATTACATACAGATGTGCTGTGCTGTATCACCTTTCCCATGTAAAAGTTTGTCTTTTTATTTCACTTTTGGGTAAAGATAAGCCAAGGGGATGTCAATCTCTTTGATAGTTTCAATTTAGCATCCACCTGGTTCATAAATTCTTTTTGTCTTCCACAATAAAACTGTTGAGACTTGTTATTACTGGAGATTTTAACTTTCACATAGATGATACTATGATGCAAACTTCATCAAACTAATGAAATCTTTTCATCTGATCCATTGTGTGTCTGGCCCAGCACACTGGGTCAGACTAACAGAGAACATGTTTTTTCTGTCGGTTATAATATTGATTGATTAAACTTTATTCGGCGAATATTCTTTTTGACATGTTTCTCAATTTGGATTGCCTGTTTGTTTCACATGTGTTTCACTCATTCATTTTAATCACCTTTCTATATAAAAAAAAAAAAA
>NW_024588414.1:0-1391 GCF_018398535.1 Haplochromis burtoni
AGACGCTTTTCTTTGCAAGCTCCTTTGACTAAGATGTAAGTACAACTCCTCCGGTTTCATATGCAAAAAAAATTTTTGCGCTAGCTTACGTGGTTGCAGTGCTACTGGGATTTAAAAATAGTTACGCAAAACAGAGCGTGTCCGCTCCGATCGGCTCTAAAGGGTTAAGTGGTTAAGTTCTATATAGAATTAAGAGCCTGCTATGATATAAATTACAAAACTACGATCCCAAAGAAACACATTCATTTGCATTTCATTATTAGTTAATAATTAATTGAGTATTTTAAATTAACAGTGTTGATATAAATGAAAAAAGGAAGATGATGAGTTTCTGCATATCAGCACTTTCTTTGGATGTAAACATGAATTATAATCTTGTTCAATATATAGAAACAGTTACTTTTATAGACATTTGGTGTCAAATAAACAAACTAATTTTTAAAGTTTTCTTCATAAATCTTTACAATACAGAGATAAAGAGAGTTGGGTCAGTAAATTCTGAATGTTTATAATGGAAACACAAACCTCACGATTTTTCTCCTCCACCTGCTTCTTCAGGTTCTCTGCTGCTTTTTTCTCCTGCTGGAGCTGATTGATGATTTCAGTATTCATGTGAAATGTTACATAAAGAAAGAGAAGAAGGAAGAAATGTTCATGTTTCAGACACAATAATGGAAACACAACCAGAGTCACATTAAAGCTCTGAATTAAAGCTGTATTATGTAAATATAAGTTGGCTGATACAAAAAAGCAAATAAATGAAGACCCTAAGGAAATATTTGAGTTTGAATGTCTTGTCTCCCAAAATAAAAGTGACTTTTGGTTAAAAAGATAAATGCACAAAATATAACATTTATCAAGTCTGATTTATAAAATAAAGAAAAGATTAAAATATTGAGTTTTTTTAGCTTTTACTTGAGTGCAGCTGAGGATGTCAGTGTCACTAAAGTGTGTTTGGTGTCTTGTGTTGGTCAGTAAAGCATCAGTGTCAGAATTAAATGTAAAAACATTAAAGCATTTTTTGTCTTTTGCCTTTGTTTCATCGTCCCTACGCATGCTCAATCATCCAGGTGAATTTTCAGTGGGAGAAACCTTTGGTCACTCATCCAAGTGACTTCTTCAGTCTCAGCTGACTGCAGGTTTCCCCAATCTTATAAACAGTACATTTGCGTAATGACTAATACGAGCACCACTGAAGGAACAAAGGGCTGTGAGGTCAGATCCTTGATCAACATCATCATGTTTAAGGAACACGTCTGCTCAGTGACAAATAGTTGGAGATCAACATATTCCTAAATAAAAAATAAACAAAGAACGAGGTTGCCACGTTCTTCGGTCATTTTGCTGTTCAGCTATGTCCCACAGCAACTACGACAACATTTGTAGACGAG
>NW_024588415.1:0-1390 GCF_018398535.1 Haplochromis burtoni
ACAAACATCTTTTCTTCTGACAGTGAAAACCTGTCTGCAGCTCTCAGTCTTTAAACCTGTAACGACACGTCTGACCTTTGGCCTCTCTGAATGTTCTTCCTCACCATTCTCAGTCTGCCACCAGGTCTTCAGTCTGTTTGGGGCAAACGTAGTGACGACGTTCTCGATGCGATGGCTGTCGGTGCGATTGGCCAGCTCGTTGTAGGGCTCTGACGAGTCGCACACAAAGCACTTCTTCTCCTCCTGGTTTATGAGACAGAGGGGGAGGAAAAGGTTAACAGGAGGTGAATTCCTCGGATTCCTCAGTGCCGTAAGTTACTGCAGATAAGAGGAAACTTTCTGACCACAAACGTCCCACAAATGAAAAGTCTGATTTCACCTGAAATAATGCAAGCTTCTCACTGGTTTTGTTTTTAGAGTTAGTGACAAAACTTTGGAAAACTTCCTTCCGGGAACGTCTCAGTCATTAAGAGATGTCAGAAAGTTGCTTGATTCCCGGACAGCCCAACGTGTTTCAGCTTCTCTCAGGGGGGAAACCAAACCCGATGCAGTGCAGAGGTTACAAAGGGGGGCAGATGAGGGCTTTTACAGTGAAACAGTGTTACTAGCCACTCAAGACAAAAAGCTGCACGCCGCTCTTACATAGAGGAGCACTAACTGACACATCAAGTCCGACTGAGAACTGAAGCGTCCCTGTTTCTCTGCTGCCTCTGGACAGAATTATAAAAACAACCAATACATTTTATAGTTTTGATGTTCAAGCAGCAACCACAGAGCGAGGATCTGGGACGAAGGACTGAATGAAAGGAAGGAATTAGAGGATGTATAATCAAAGTCACATGACAGAAGAATGTAGGCGACTCGGAGCGAACACGCTGTTATTAGCTACGGATGACACATGTCCACACACATTTGCCTCAAACATTAAAACCTGATGTTTACAATCAGCCTGTGTGGTTTATTGACTTTTGATTGGATGAAAACAGTGTGACCTTTGAGTTTGCTGTGTTTTCTCCACAGGAACATCTGGACAAACATCTGTCTGCAGCCAGCGCTCATGGTTTCCTTATAGGGAGCTCATTTTGCACAGGAAACACTTCAGACTGTAACACACACACGGAGTGGGACTGAGCTGAAGGTCGTTTAAACCGGATGGCTGAGTTTGTCTGATGATACTGGATTCTCTGGTAGCGTCGCTTGCGTCTCCGGTACTGAAACGCCCCTGAGATAACAAACCTCTGTTACTGGACTCACCGGACAAGTGGGCCATGGTCACCGCTCAGGTATTTACCTGATTTTTACTCCAACATGTGGGCTTCATAGATAATTGGCAAACCTTCTGGAGGAAACCTGGTCTTGTTAGGAGAGACGGCATCCATCCCACTTTGGA
>NW_024588416.1:0-1390 GCF_018398535.1 Haplochromis burtoni
TATATATATATATACAACTAGTAATCTATATTTGTCCAAATAGCTCAAATAGGTTGCTCTAGCCTTTCCAAGTAATATCTTTCTTTGGGGCCTGCTGTCCAGACTCTGAAACCAAGTCAGATAAAAAACAAAGTGCCATGATCAACAGGGGAGCTGCCATAGTAGGTGTGACTGATGCGATTTGACCCGCGAGACTACTCAGATTTCTTTATATCAGGGTGAGCAAGGGAAGACACGCAGATGTCAAGGCAGTCAGGCTGTGTGAGTCCTCCCACCCACATCGACTCACAGGATCAGGGATTAGAACTTCAAGGAGCTGAACCCGACTTCCTGTATAGCAGGTTCATGGGCCTACCAATTGACATTAGCTTAAAAGGTGACTGCAAACGTCACCTCAATCTTCAGCTATGCTAGCAACCTTACTCTTCTCTCAATATCATGGCAGGTGTTAAGAAAAGTGGAATAGAGAGAGATTCAGCTTTGATATTTGTGTAAATAACAAACAGACTGGTTCTTATATAGCGTTTTTCTCATTACTCAGAGTGGGTGAATGAAGCAAGTTACACCACTTGCATTATTCACACACACACATACTTTTTCTAAGCTTTTATTTCTGTATAAATGCTGGTTGTCTAACATTCACTCACATTCATATTCCGATTGCTATAAGGCTGCCCCCTGCTGGATGATCCACAGCTGCCCTCAGGAGCTCTGATAGACCAGGCCAAACACCTGGGCAACCTGACCTCTGTTAGTGTTCTTTGTTTTTTTTCTTTCTTTCGGGAAGTAAAGGACAATGACTACCTTTTAAAAGATTTAATTCATTTCAGCAGTTGAAATTAGAAGTTCCAGCATGCTGGACTTCAATGTGAATCAGCGATCTGCTTCACAAACATGATGACCCTGTAAGTGGGCAATACAGTATAATACCACAACAAAAACAAATACTATTATGATTCTTTTCTGGGAAACATGCAACCAGTCCTGCCATCTCCCGACTCAAATTGTGGTCGTAAATATTTTGTACTTGTAAATCAGGATTTGTATGTGTAAAAAGAATTTGTGTGTGGACTTAGCCAAAAAATACATGTCAAATGCTGCACTCAAGTATCAAGTTACAAGTATGAATTTTGACCCTTTTTTTCTTCCTTTCATCTGATTGGCCAATGTCTTGTCAATCACAAATTTAACTATCCAATCAGAGAACAGATGGGTTTGGCCTTCCGGTCGTTAAGTGATGACGTGACGAATCCTACTTCCGGGTCTAAAGTAGCTGCGTTTAATATGGCTTTTGTGTTGTTAACATGTTTAATGTTATGTATTTTCTTCTATTTGATCTCAAAAAGCTCCTAAAACAGTCAGTGATCACTGTTGACCTCCCTCGGCTTTT
>NW_024588417.1:0-1390 GCF_018398535.1 Haplochromis burtoni
ATACACAATTTTGAAGCCAGGTACATGGACTCATGTTGTAAACCAGGGAATCTGGAAAGAGGTTAAAAGTACATGCACCATTACTTTTAAACGAGCCAAGGTGTACCCCAGAACTGTATCTTGTTTTATTAAAATCAGAGGCTTTTGCAAAGAGTGTAGTGGCCAGCTGTACATTACATGTGATAAGTGTTAAGGTTCAAAAATTGAGGAAGGAGAGTACAAACCACCCATGGTCCAGAAGCTCTTGGTCAGACGATTGATTTTTAATGAATACACATGTGGGAAGTCACTCTGTACGCAGACAGCAAGTGGTCTTCAACTTAATCAAAGCATACACAGATTCTTATAGCATCAGGGTTTGAATTTACTGACGCCCCCTTCATACGTCACAGACAGGATATATACATACATCAGATCAAAACCACAAAGACCTTTTAACACAGTTTTTAAGAACATCGTCTTCCATCTTCATGGCTGGCACTTCCTGTCTACCTTTCAGTTCCTCTTTTACCGAGACAATTTTGCAGTTGCACGAACCTCTCCTCTAAATAAATCTACCTCATGTGTGTGTGTGTTGACCTCACATGCTCTCTGTGTCACCTCTTCACCTACTAACTGTCTCTTGTCCTTAAATGCTCTTTCTCAATTCGCCTGTTGCACTCCTGACCTTTTACCAGGCCAGAGGCTCACTGAGACTATATGTATGTCTTCTTACTAAATAAATGTTTTAACCAAGAACCTCTACTTAAAAGCTTAATCTAAAATGACCTGATATAAATGTATTGTAAGCCTGTATTGCAATTCCTTCTATGTTCTAGTTTTCCTCTCAACATGTATCACCTGAACATCGCGTCAGTGAAGCTTCAAACCTTTAAAGAACCTGAACATCAACTCAAATAAGCACAGATATGCAATGTGTATAAAATAGTTATAACTGCCTCTGGAATAAACATCTTAAGGCCATCTTAAAGCTATCTGTTCCATTGTTAAAGCCTAGTCTTAGCCTGCTGCTCAAAATAACTTTCACTTTCACTTCTGCAAACTCTCTGCAAGCCTGTTTCCTGTCCTGTTACTTTTAGCCTTTCTGAAAGACACTGTTTAAACCTCTAAATGCAATATAAATGCTGCAGCTTATATTTTTAATGCAATGGTACTGATGACAATTATTTAACAATAGCAGTAAAATAATTTCCCTGCTCCACATAAGGAACCTGAAAATCACTGCTCAATGGTGCTGAAGTGTGTAATGGCAAACACGGATGAATCCATGCACACTGGCTTTTCTAAGAGAGCCATGTCCGGAAGTCTGAGGGCACAAGTAACAAAAGAACTTTGTGAAGGCAGACTGCAGCCCCATGTGTGGAGAGCATCAGAGGCAGCAAAGCTGATG
>NW_024588418.1:0-1389 GCF_018398535.1 Haplochromis burtoni
CATGGCTGCTATTCTAGACCTGTTGTGATGTTAGATCAGTCAAAACTAGACTGAACAGACTGCTACAGTTCTGGTATCTCGCTCATTATCCCAGCCTTCATTTTTATGTCAGCTATACACAAAATGTCATAACTGGAGGAGTTTAAGTAGCTCTGGAGCTAAAAAATATTCTCCATCCTTATTTATATGTTATGTTAAAACGTCACCTGTTGTACTGCTCTGACAGAATTCTGACTTTGGTGGAGTTGTTCTATAACTAAACTGATGGGAATGGAAATCTCAAAATCTAGAAGAGAAACCTAGTGTGTCTAAACAAAACACTCTGGGTTTGTACTGAATATGGGGCCAAGCACCTATTTAACTGTGCTGAATTGTCCATATTTAACTGCTAAAGAGAGATAACTCCATTTATCATGACATCAGCATCCTATCAGGCACTGAGAAGAGCTGCCTGTGCTTCTGATAGACTAGCAAAGGTCACATATTACTACAGCCCACAGTCACTAGCAAACTCATCAGAATACCATTGGTCACTGGATGCATTCACCACTTTGCTAATCCAGACTGAATAAATCTATTTGTCAGATGTCAGTTATACACTTATTTCTAGAGATCAGAAGCTGCCGTCATATGCTGCCAGACTCGTTTAACTGTTGCACAACAAATTTTAGGATAGTAAAAATAGTTTGGAATCAGATTCTCCTGCTAACCTAAGAGAATTAACAAGTTTCAGGACTTGATTATGACTGTCACTGAATAAGTTGCGGCCGCAACTACAGAAAACAAAAGGATGAAACAAACAATATTATATTTACAATCACGCTTAAGGTACCTAAGTAGCTGACAGCTGGTAACTGTGCAGGGGCGGGTCTAGCAAAGTGTTGCCAGGGGGGCATGTAGGGCATTAAAAGGGAGAGGGGGGCACAAAATACTTTTCTTTCTTATTCTCATTTAAAATGTCTCACTTTTAATAAATAATTAAAAGTCAAATGTATAGAAATCATACATATACCAACAAGACAGTACATCACTGTCACAACAGCGTCTGTTTTCATTCAAAGGCTTTATGGCTTTAATACCTGGGGGGGCCAGTCTGTAGTCAAAATGCCCGGGCCGATTTTTTGTCCCAGTCCAGCCCTGGGCACGACACGCAGTGAATTAATCTGAGAAGGTGTTTTTTTGCAGACGGACCCAATCTGAAGCAAGCCCTCATTGAGGAGCAGCAATTCCACAGTTCCAGTTAACTGGATGTCGAGCCAACCCAAAATTGAATAGAATTTGCCGAGGTTTTATGAAGCCAAAGTTTCGTTCCCATTGAAGCTTCAGATACCTGCAGGACTACGAACTTTCTTCCTCCATCGGAGTGTGGTAGGACAAACGTTAAACAAA
>NW_024588419.1:0-1388 GCF_018398535.1 Haplochromis burtoni
CACAACATTACTGGCCTTGCGGATCAGTTTATTTAGTCTGTTGGCATCTGCGACCCTCAACCTGCTGCCCCAGCATGGAACAGCATAGAGGATAGCACTGGCCACAAAAAACTCATAGAAAATCCTGAGCATTGTACGACAGATGTTGAAGGACCTCAGATGCCTCAGAAAATCGAGACGACTTCACAACTTTATGGTCGAATAACTGCTAAGAAACCACTAGTAAGAAAAAGAAACAAGCAAAGAGATTTGTTTGTACCAAGAAATGCAAGGAATGGGCATTAGACCAGTGGAAATCTGTGCTTTGGTTAGATGAATCCAAATTTGAGATCTTTGAGACCCTCTGCCTTGTGCCGTGTCTTTGCGAGACACAGAAAAGGTGAATGGATGGTCTCTACATGCACGGTTCCCACGGTGAAGCATCAAGGACAAGGTGTGATGATGTGTGGGTGCTTTGCTGGCGACACTGTTGGGGAATTATTCAAAACTGAAGGCACAATGAAATCAGCATGGCTTCCACAGCAACCTGCAGCAACATGCCATCCCATCCAGTTTGCGTTTAGTTGTACCATTTTTTATCTTTCAACAGGACAATGACCTTAAACATACCTCCAGGCTGTCTGAGGGCTATTTGACCAGGAAGGAGAGTGATGGAGTGCTCTGCCAGATGACCTGGAGTCCACTGTCGCCTAACTTAAAACCAGTCGAGATGGTTTGGGATGAGATGGATGACAGAGCAAAGTCAAAAGGGCCAACAAGCGCTCAGCATCTCTGGGAACTCCTTCAATACTATTGGAAAACCATTTCAGGTTTCATGAAGCTCATCAGGAGAATGCCAAAAGTGTGCAAAGCAATAATCAAAGCAAATTGTGGCTATTTTTAAGAATCTAAAATGTAGAACTTGTTTTGAGTTATTTCACACTTTTTTATTTGCTAAATAATTCCATATATGTTCATTCATAGTTTTGATGCCTTATTTACATTATTTACATTGTGAGAAACTACAATGTAAATAATCATGAAAACAAAGACAAACCATTAAATGAGAAGGTGTGCCCAAGCATTTGACTGTTGAATGAAATGAAAAGAAACACCGATAGTGATATATGACAGATAATAGCTCTCACAGAAAGAACATGAGTCACCTTCTTTGCATTGCTCCTTCAAACATGATTTCAGGAAGTACATCTCTCTCTTTAGTTTTTCATTCTGTTATAAAACAAACAAACAAAAATATATGTCCAGATATGTCCTGCAATGTTTCATGCCATTTTTCATGAAAACTCATTGTGGAATATTCCATCCATCCATCCATCCATCTTCATCCGCTTTATCCGAGGCCGGGTCGCGGGGGCAGCAGCCTAAGCAAAGAGGCCCAGACCTCCCTC
>NW_024588420.1:0-1388 GCF_018398535.1 Haplochromis burtoni
TTTTTTCTGTCCAGCAATAAAGCTGTGTTTTGAGTTCAATCCTGCCTCCGTGAGCTTGCGTTTGGGTCCTCATCCTGCCTGCACACAGCCGCAACCATGAAAGCGAAGGCAATAATCTTACCTCGGACAACATGGAGAATTAATTTATGGCTGGGGCATGAGGACAAGGGATTCCGCCAAGCCCTAGCTAATCGATTGGAGCGACTGGTTTCCGGTCTCCCCTGGCTGTTCAGCTCACTTCACCCACTTATTCAGAATTTCTTTCTGAACAAGCTGCACCTTCACCCCCCTACCGCTCGTCTGCTCAGCCCACCGGAGGATATGTGTCACAGGCTGGGTCTCTGACCCAGCACTCTGAGTTTTCTTTATATTTTTTGATATGTTATTAGTTTGTGTTATTTCCTATCTGCCTTTAGTTTAGGCAGTTATTGTTCCTGGGTTTTCTATGTTTTGTATTTATTCATCACGTATTAGGTCTGTTAAGTTGTGTTGTTATGTTTAGCTTTAGTATTTCCTGTTTTATTCTGACAATGTCATGTGTTCTTTGTTCATTGTATTTAGCTTTCCTCTCCTGGTCCTGTCATTAGGTTTATGTCTGTCAGCTGTTCCCCCATGTGTCCCCACTTCCCCTGATCACCTCATGTCTGTATTTAAGCCTTTTGTTTTCTTCATGCCATTGTCGGGTCGTCTGTTTATCTCACCAGAGTTACAGTTATAGTCTTAGTCTTTGCCTGTTATTTTCCACCTCAGTTATAGTTATAGTTTTTGGTCTTAGTACCTTTAGTGTTTTGTTTCTTAGTGTTTTGCCAGTTTAGTGTTTTGTTTCTTAGTGTTTTGCCAGTTTGTTTTGGTTTCCTGGTTTAACCCTGCCGTCATTTAAATAAAGCCTCACCTTTCTGTTAAAACCTTACTACTCCTCATCGTCATCTGCTTTTGGGTCCTGTTTCCACACACACCGGCGCACCCCGCCGTGACAATATGCAGTCCGAACTGCCGGATGTGGAGTAACCCGGCGGGTGATACTTTAGAATGATTGAAATGAAAATGCTTTCATCAGTTAAATATATTAGATTTCTTAATTTTTCATGGTACTCATACATTTTTGTTAAATCTGCTCAACAAACTATTGCTTAATGTACCCCAAACAAAATCGTGTAAATTTAAATAACTTGAACATCTCAAACATGTTTAATTTTGCTTAGATTTAATTAGAACATATTTACATTTTTTAAAACATAATTAAATACATAAATACATATTTTTACTAAGTAATAGTTACTATTACTTTCCTATTAGATACTAATTAACGCAAATCACAGTTTTTACAGTGCACTGGCAGATAGAGGAGGTGGCTGATATCCACAAATCGTACCAGTGGCTGGACAAAG
>NW_024588421.1:0-1387 GCF_018398535.1 Haplochromis burtoni
ACTGAACATGCCTCGTTTGTCAGTGTCGTCTGTATCTCTCCAGAGCTTTACAAATGAACCACAACTCAAGTTCTTGTGTGTGGTTGCACAAATGTGCTTGTGATTAATATCCTTCAGTGTTTAATCACAACAGCTCTGCTCAGCAGGTGGTGGCATCACCTCTGAATAGAGGCAGCTGCTGCAGCAAAGCAGTGGCATCTGAAGCTGCCACTCTAATGCTGCTTTTATGCTTCAGTGCAGTAATATGAAGGCAGACGGACAGCTCATCTACCTGCACAGTGTTTGATGTTGATGGAGGCAGTGTATGTGGTACAACCGGTCTGTGGGCAAATCTTCCTTCTGCTGTTTGTTGATCTTCAGCCAACCACAGAGAAGAGTCAAGTTATAACACACAAAGAGCTGAAGTGAAAACTGGTGTCCACTGCAGCGCCACTGTGCTTTTTTCTGCATACTTGTGCTTACCCTTAATCAGTATTGACCCAACCCAACGGTCATCCTTGTCCATTGATGTGCAGTTGGGATTTTAAAGCATGTTTGCAGTGGGTGATAACTTCTCTGCATTTGCTGTCCAAACAGAAACACGTACCCAGACGGGAACATTGTGTCTGAGCCCAAACAGTAAAAGTCAGAAATATGTTCAGACTGTTGCTTAAAGTTTCTGTTTCACCAGTAACATGAGATCTCAATTAGCTCCTTATTTATTGTAGTTAGGTAACAAAGTGAGACACCTTTCTATTATAACAACTTTTAAAGCACTGTCAGTAAAAATGAGGTTCGACACAAGTGACCTTCACTCTCATTGCCTGGTGTAGAAGTGAGTCGTTGTTTTTTGACCTTTAACCTCTCTGCTCTGTGTTGGTTCTTGTTTCAGATCAGAAAATCATCCCAGCTGAACCTGGACAAACGAACGTCACTTTGCCATGTCGAGCTCCAAACAACAATAACATTATTGTTCTAGACTGGAGCAGAGCTGACCTGGGAGAGAAATATGTGCTTTTGTTCCGCGATGAGCTGTTTGATCCAGAAAACCAGCATCCATCTTTTAAGAACCGGGTGGAGCTGCAGGACAGACAGATGAAGGATGGGGACATGTCCTTGATTCTGAAGAATGTGACGAGTAATGACACTGGAACATACGAGTGTCGTGTCATCCAGAGAGGAGCAAAGCACAGGAAGAGAGGTGTTTTGAAAAATGACCCCATCAGCATCGTCACACTAAGAGTTGTTCCTCCAGGTGAGTGAGTAGAGTTGAGTGTGTGTGTGATCAGAGGTGAAGCTGCTTCCTGGTTGTTGATGTTTGTTTCTAAAGATGTTGTTGATGAGACTTTGTAGAAAGCAGCTGGTCTGAGTGATGTGATCAGAGTGCAGTAGATAATGTCTGACAGCA
>NW_024588422.1:0-1386 GCF_018398535.1 Haplochromis burtoni
CGAGTTTGGAGAAAATGTTGCCTGAGCTGATGAGTCCGTTTGAAGCAGCCCTGCTGTGTGTCAGGCTGATGGTGTGGAGACCCACTCTGCATCATCAGCACCGACTGAGCGTTGTTTAAACACCACAGGATACCTGAGCACAGCTACTGACCACGTCCAGCCCTGCAGCAGCATCACACACCACAGCCATCACTGTAATCAGACTCCACAGTCACCACATCCCAGTCCACAGTGGGTCTAAACAGATGCTCTGACAGTGACCTCAGTGAAGACATCACTACAAATACACACAGGGCTGGTTAGTGGGAGTGGACCCAGCCGGGGAATCACAGGTGCAGCAGAGGGAACCAGGAATTACAGTGATGTGATGAAGAAACGCAAACTTCCACGTCTTCAGATTTCTTGTATATTTATAATAAAAATAAAGCAACGAGCCTCCAGCTGGAGAGGCCAGTTAGATTTTCACAGACTCGGAAACTCAGATTCACTTGATGCTGCAGAGCATGAAACAGAAAGAGCTGAGCTGTTGTGTGTGCCGGGAGAAAAAAGCAGAGTTATGTTAAACTAAAGAGAAACACACAGAAGTCAGCAGGACGCTGGGTCACATTAGCATATTTCCCTCACAGCTGTAAAAGCCATCGGTGCAACCTAAACATCTGGCTGAGCTAAAGCTCCCTGCACCTCCACAGGAAACACGGCTGTTAACGGCTCCTCTGAGCCCATCAGAGCCCACTGCTGCCTGGAAACCACAGCACGGCTGAGACTGTGGAGGAGCAGGTAAAGCAGACACAGGTGGAAAAATACATTTACTAAGTCTGTTCCAAACTGCATGTTTAAAACGATGCTGGCGAGCACATTTGGGGCCAGATGACAGATTCCCATCGACGCTGATCAAAGCCGAGCGGCGGGAATCCAGCGATGGCCGCACAGGCCTCGGTTATCTTTAAAGTGCAGCAGGGAAACGTGCGAGTCATTAAAGAGCCCGCACACACAGCACGTACATGTTAACACTTAATCCTGCCACAGTTAGTTTACCCCGAAGAACCAGTCGGTCCACAAACACAAACTAGTCCCACACGGCGCAGACTCCACCAGCCTCATCACAGCATCAGTTTGACTGAAAGGACTCTGACATTCATGCTGCTGCATCTACTGCAGTCCTGACACACGACTAAGTCCCAGTCTCATTCATTTTAACTACGAATGTGGGGATGTGCATACCTGCACACAGTGGATCTGTCACCAGCACAAACTCATGCAGTCGTAGGTGCAGAGATCGGTGCAGTGAGGCCGTCCTGAGTGGAAGAAGCACTGGGACTGCTGGGATTGCTTTGCTCCCAACATGCACCAGGTAAAAGTTATTCAGCTAAAGGTTCCCGTGAGCTT
>NW_024588423.1:0-1386 GCF_018398535.1 Haplochromis burtoni
ACAGAGACCTCGTCTGTGTGAAAGCAGTGACCACAGAGCAGCCAGTTTCTGTCAGTGTCGTCTGACACACCTCACATAAGCGCACAACTCATTTTCACAACATGAACACTGTCAACGGCCAAACCAGAACTTTCTGTGGTGAAGGGTTTCATCAGCTTCAGACTAGAACTAAACAGGAACGGGAAGTAGCAGCTGTGGTTTTACATGAACAACTTGAAGCCAGATGAATGCGTTGTATAAAAGGGTGCTTGGTGTCTTTAGTCTGTCTCTTTATACATATCATATTTATTCACCCTGAAAGTTGTTTGTGTATCAACTCCAGACAGAACACCCATCTGAGCCTTATCTGGGCTACCTCTAGATTTGTAGCTCAGTTATCACACTGCCAAAAGTCCCAACACATCAGGGGGCTGACCTATTTAAGGTGTACGTGTGGTCCTAAAGATGACTCCTAATGTGTCATATTTGAGCCAAACAAAACAGAAATATTTTGTGTCTCTTTTTTATTCCTTAATTTCAGGTGGTGTGGGACAGTGTTTGTGGAGGTGGGGTTACTATGGGCGTGAAAGCTGCAGAGAGGCGTGTAAGACTGTAGCGACTGCTCAGATATGGGTTTGGTCTTTCAATACATTTGGCCTATATTGTATTAATTCACTTCTTTACCTTTGAGTACATTTTTATAATTTTTCACCAGAGTTAGAAAAACATAAAGAATTGCCTGATAAACGTATGCACAAGGCAAAATAGACACAACTACTAAATGAGCTGTTTACAAGTAGAAACTCCTCACTGACATCTGGCAATGGAAAATCAAAAGCATCCATTCAAATGAAGTGTGCGTTGTAGGTCACGGATATATCAATATTCCTCACGTTTCAGGCTGTGAGAGAGGTCTTAGCTAAATTATAGAGTTTACCTGAGAGTATGAATTGCCGGATGTTGATTGGCTGTTTTATTGTGTTTAAATCTATATACTTCCTGACTCAACAGGATTGTTTTTAACTGAGGTTTTAAATATTTGACCTCCATTATTAAAGTGGACAAACTGATAGATTATAACTTGAGATTTTAAATTGCAAAGTTATGAATCACACTAAACATGTGATTTCTCAATATCGCTGTCCTTTAATTTCAAGTAATACACTTCCGCTGCCTCTGATAGAAACGATCAAACACTCAGCCATGTTTTTCTTTAAAAGATTATTTTTGAGCCTATCACAGCGTGTTAGCATTCTAATGTTAGCGTGTAGCCTGAACTAAACCCTGTGTTAAAGCTGTGAAGAACCGTGATGGCGAGAAAGAGCAGCTGTACCTCTCGTCTTTGACTTTTTTTCAGTTTCTTTGACGATGATGATTTCTTCATAACTGACATCTTCTGTTCTCTTT
>NW_024588424.1:0-1386 GCF_018398535.1 Haplochromis burtoni
TTTCTTGGTGTTCTTCTCAGGCTTAAACAATATGATAAAACATTTTGGAGCAAATATACACATTATTAGTCCAAAGCTGGAGGCCAGAATGGCAAAAATCTCCACAACCACAGTGAACTTTCCAGGAGAGCTGACATATGCTGGGATAAAGGTGATCCACACTGCACAAAATATCAGCATGCTGAAGGTGATAAGCTTGGCTTCATTGAAATTATCAGGTAACTTGCGGGCTAAAACAGCTAAAACAAAGCAAAAGGAAGCAAGTAGGCCTATGTAACCAAGCACAGCCCAGAAGCCAACAGCAGAGCCTAATGCACATTCCAGGATGATTTTCTCCTTGTATGCGGTTAGATTTTTTATTGGGAATGGAGGGCTCATTACCAACCAAATCGTACATATTAAAACTTGAATAAAGGTGAAAGACATAACAGTCATTCTCTGCTGTGGAGGACCAAACCATTTCATGATATTGCTACCTGGAAGTGTCGCTTTAAAAGCCATTAAAACCACTATAGTTTTCCCAAGTACACAGGAGATACAGAGTACAAAGGTGATCCCAAATGCAGTGTGGCGCAGCATGCAGGACCACTCAGATGGTGCTCCAATGAAAGTTATTGAACATAAGAAACACAGAGTCAGTGAGATGAGCAGCAGGAAGCTCAGCTCAGAGTTGTTGGCTCGGACAATTGGAGATGTCCTGTGACGTAAGAATATAGCAGTTGTGATAATAGTCAGACAAGCACCAAGAACTGAGAATGTAGCCAGGATGATTCCTAGGATGTCTTGAAAAGAAAGAAACTCTATGGGTTTAGGAATACAAGTGTCTCTCTTTGCATTAGGCTGGAATTCCATGTGGCAGGGTAAACAATCAGCAGAATCTGAATGGGAGAAAAAAAGGAGTTAAGGTGCTTCTTGTAATTTTGGCTTTATAGATTACAAATTTATTCTTGTAATGTATTCGATGTTGCAGATTTGCATCATAAAAACATTTTACATGCACAGACAAGCATTTTACTTTACCTGTAGTATTACTAATCTCTCCCTCAGGACATGCGGTACAGTCATAGCAGCAAATGGGTTTTCCTTTTTGCAGCACTTTACGAGTTCCTGGAGGACAACTCCCACTGCACACTGACACTGGCACCTGTGTAATATAAAAAGGCAGCGTAACATATGTAAATGTTTGCTATAAAACTGAAAAGATTACATTAATTTGACTTTTTACTTTCGTGCTGCCCTCCATCCAGATGATGTTTTTGTTAATCTGGAACTCCTGGCCCTCTGGCAGTGATGCATCATACAGCCCTACAGTCACTATGTCAGTTATGCCAGCCATAGTTTTCTGCCAGTTAACCAACTCATAAATAGCCACAGGATCCCCATTAG
>NW_024588425.1:0-1386 GCF_018398535.1 Haplochromis burtoni
CATCACACTACACCGTGATGCACCACCAACACCGCACTTGCCTCTGGAGGGGTATGACATCTTGCCATCAGATTGTGTGTTTGTGTGCTCAGAAGAAGAGCTTCTGCATCTGAAAAGCTTGTCTGTAACTCTGGAAATGGCTCACAAAATAGAGGAAGCTACACGTGAGCAAAGCTCTTCGTCCGAGTGGTATCAGCTCCGCAGGCCTCTTCTTTTCAGGAGGCGTGTCACGTCAGAGGCCAGAGCTCGACAGAGTCACTAGCAGAGCGTATATTGAAGGGAACAAGGCAGACAGCAGACACGAGGAGAGGAACTGAGATGGAGCCTGCAATAGCAGCAGAGTATAGTAGGCTAATGAATGTTAACTACTCACCCTGTGGTCTGGTCATTCACCCCATTGCCCCCTGGCTTGTTGCATCTCCTGATGGTGTTGTTTTTGACCCCAATGAATACCCCCAGTTTGGCTTCGTCGAATTCAAATGTCCCAATGTACAAAACTTTATTGACTGCAAATATGTGCAGATGGAATGTGGTACCCCTAAACTAAAAAAGAGCCACGCATATTACTGGCAAGTGCAAGGACAACTGCTCATCAGTGGGATGCAGTGGTGGGACTTTGTTGTATGGGCACAAGAGGACTACCTAGTGCAAAGAATATACATGGATACAGATGTGCACAATGCAATCAGAGAAAAGGCCGACTACTTCTTTTTTTACATATACATGCAAAGATACCTGTGAAAAATGAACAGTGAGAACAGCAAACAGAAAACAGATCCTGCAGGCTGGAACAAAATAACTGAGGTTTTATTTGCAAAGTATTTCATGAATTCTTTTGTTGTTACTTTTATGTGAAATCAATAAACTGTTATTTAAGCAATGGCATCAATTTCATTTTTTAAAAACACACATTGAAACATTGAATTTGAACTTATTTACATGGTATTTAAAACTCCATGCCTAGCATACTGATATACATTTAGACAGTAACTCAACTGAGGGAAGAAAACGATTAATTATATTATGGATGTTAAAGCACAGGGTCACTTATGAAAACAATTCAGTGATTTACTTTATAATTTTGATAAACAATTGTTGAATCTGAATAGTAAGATAGTAGTATAATTAAACAGTAATCAAGTGTTGTCAGCTGAGAAGGAAGAAATGCAACTGTAGTGGCCTCAGCTGCAGGTCGTTTTCCATCTTGTCTCACTATTTTTTAACTAATGCTGTGTTCTGGTCATTTGACAGCATACATGCTGCAAACAGCTGGTTGATATTGTAAACATGTGACATGGTAATGATGCTATCAAAAAGTTTGTGTTTTATGCAGTGTTGGGTAAGTTACTTTAAATTAGTAACTTAGTTACATTACTAGTTACTTCT
>NW_024588426.1:0-1385 GCF_018398535.1 Haplochromis burtoni
TATAAGAACCAGTCCATTTACCATCTGAGCCTTCGTAGAAAGTAAAGCTGGCTCAGACCCTTTTTGTAGGCAGCGTCCATGTTGGCAGACCACTCCAACTTGTGATCCAGATGAACTCCCAGATAATTAAAGGATGAGACTATTTCAACATCATTTCCACCAGTGCAGACAGAGGAGGGATCTGCTTCTGCCAAAGTCCACCAGCAGCACCTTTGTTTTGGCCACATTCAGTTTCAGGTGATTCTCCTCACACCACCTCACAAATCGACCAATCAGTCCTCTGTATTCCTCTTCCCTTCCCATTCCCTCTTTAATCCAGGATCTCAACCAGTTTGTTATGTTCTCTCTTATAACTTAACTGGTAAAGTAACAACACCTCTTTGGTTGTTAGTAACTTACTTTATTAACCATGTTGTGGAAAGGCACAGGCATATCAATGCGCACATACACCACACTTGATGTTCTCTACTTTACCACAAAATATAAACTGATTTTACTAAATACATAACAGCTCCTCCCATCCAGCTTTGATGAACACATTAAGTATCAAACAATCGAGATATTTTCAGGTAAATGCCATAGCCCAATAATTGTACTTGTAGTGAGGTTTATTTCTCCAGATAAAATTAAAGTTTATTTGATTAATAGCTTTTGTTCATTTATCTGGAATGACATTAGTCTGCGTTGGATTGATACATCTTGGTAAACTTTCCATTTCTGTTAAATTGCTCTAAAGCTGTCTTGTTGTGATGTGTGCAGGCAGGCAGGCAGAAGTGGTGGATCCAAAATGCCGGACTCTTGGAGACGGGATTTGAACGGAAAACGCAGCTTTATTGCTGGACAAACTCCTCATAAAATAAAACTCACAAAAAGCAATGCAAAAACAAGATGCTGAGGACCGGACTTAACAAACACACAGCAAGTTGAGGGTACGACGCGATAGAGAGCACATGAAAACACAGGGCCTATATAGACAGGGAAGTAATCAGGGAAAGAGAAACAGGAGGGAGACACAGCTGGGAGGGTTTGGGCTAACGAGACACGGGGAGCGAGTGAGCGAGAGAAAGAGCGAGAGAGAGAGCGAGAGAAAGAGCGAGAGAGAGAGCGAGAGAGTGTGTGTGTGTGAGAGAAAGCGCGAGAGGTTGCGTCTTGATTGAAATCGAGTAGTTAATAGTCAGTAAGTGTCCGGCTGCTCCCGTGTGGGATTAGAACGATGCCACCTTATCCCATAGTTAGAGCTGGGCGATATAAGATTTTTTCATATCACGGTAATATCACGATATAAGCCAAATAACTATATTTGTAAGATTTAAATGTGCCGTTGCTCACAAGTAAAATGTGAAATATTCAGCAGCTTGTTTTTATTTAAATATTTATTTCCCATA
>NW_024588427.1:0-1385 GCF_018398535.1 Haplochromis burtoni
AGTTATGAGGGTGGGGTTTTTTGCGTGATGGCCAAACAAACCTTTTAAACACAATCCTCTTTGGTGGCATCTGGTTGCCAAAGCAATGAAGAGCAGCTTGAATCTGCAACTTGAAACGAACTGCTTAAATGTGACAGCCCACTCTATAGAGCTGAGGTGTCAGATTCTGTGTAATATTATGCCACAATCCTGTCAGGAATCAGGATGGTTTTCTTGTGTTTTACGCTTTGGAGGGACAAAATAACGTCAGGTCTGCTGGATTAAAAAATTATTTTGTGAGGTCACGCTTATGTGAAACTAGTGGAGACGTTTCTACATAATACACACAAACAGTTTGGACACGGCTTTTCATTTTATGGTTCTTCTTTATTTTGTAGATTGTTACTGAAGGCACCAAAACTCTAAATGAACACATGTGTAATTTTGTAGTAAAGAAAAAATAATGAAATAACTCAAATATGTTTGTTATGTTTATGTTATATTTTTTTAAATAGTCAACCTTTGCTTTGATTACTGCTTTGCACACTCTTGGCACTCTGTTGATGAACTTCATGAGGTATTCACCTGAAATATTATTGTTATTATCTTTAAGTGATATTATGTATGATGTATGCACAAACATGTTTTAGATGGACTCAGTGGTTTAACATTAAGATGTTATTATGAAAGAAAAATGTTTTGCTCTGACAGCTTTTCTGAGATCTAATAAGATCCCAAACACATTGACCTCTTTGTAGAACATTATTAAATAAGCATATTAAATATATCCGCTGCATAGGTTTAAGGAGTCAATCCTGTTATAGAGATTTTATATTTATATGTGAGACATACTTATCACATTCTACTGCTGACACTAACAACTGATGAAGGATAAAGACAAACTGGACTCCAGTCTAGCTCTGCTTATCAATGCTGAGTCATTTGTTGTTCTTTGTTTTTGTTACTTTTGGAAGGAAAAACTGGAATGTTTATAATTTGCAGGAGTAAATGTATTTGTTTGGTTACTTAATGGAGTAATGAGGACGGCTTATGAAGATCTGGACTTACATCCATCTAACAGTACAGGAGAGGCTCAACAGGTTCTAAGGTGGCTGTTTACAAAATGTTGTATCCTGTGTAAAGATTCTTTACAGTTTTACATTGAGAAACATTATTCTGGAAACATTTAGCCTGTATAAAGTATTAAGGCCACTTTTGAATCACAAAATTCAAATAAAATCTGGATTTGATTTGAATTTGGTGAACCTCTCAGCTTGTGATTGGGAGCACATGCTTCCATCCAGGATGACATTTGTAAATGCTGCTGAACCCTTTAAGGTTTAAGATTTGACAAATAAAACCTGAATTTGAATTTGTTTTACATATTCCTCATGTTCCTTAGTTTA
>NW_024588428.1:0-1385 GCF_018398535.1 Haplochromis burtoni
TTTTTTCTTTCTATCAAGTTTGTTATTCTTTACTAAAAGAGATCAAATTATTGGTGGGGACATGTCCCTTCCGTCCATGCCAAATCTACGCCCTTGGTGAGAACCATTATGGGAATGGGACAAAGAAAATGTAAAAGGAATAGAGAAGGACATGGGGACAATATAAATTGGGATGACGCAGAGTAGAAAGCGTTGATGCAAGAATAAGGAAGTAGGTGGATAACAGAGACATGAGATGAATAAATTAAAAGATATAAAGATATCACATGAAAAAATGACAGAGAGAGGACAGAAGGAAAAAAGAGATGAATACGTTTCTTCCACTTCCACCTGAAACACCGATAGTGCTCTTGTTCTGATATCCATCTCTCTATTTATTCTGTGTATTTAATCTATTTATTTGGTGAATTATAATGGTGTAAATGTGCAAATATATATGTATGGTATTTTGCAGTTCTTAAAGGAGGAACACTGTAATTTTGTTGTACGTAGAATGACAATAAACAAATTAATTCATTTAGTGCTTTCACTGTATCATCAAATTTCTCTTTCAGTTCTACACTCTCTGTGGAAATATTTTTGTTTTGTTTTTGTTTTTTTTAACTTGTATTTATTTATTTTTTAAATTTAACTGGCCAAAAACTCTTAAAGCCTGTTATTCTCTGCTCTTCTAGTAAAAGTGACTTTTCCATTCTAAAATTTTTTGAGCAGAACTGTGGGATTGTAAGCCAGCATAAATGCACTCAAAATTACCCAGTTGTGTATTTGCAGGTGTGTCTCCCCCCCACTTCCCTCCAACCTCTAATCTCTCACTTGGACCTGGGTCACCTCTGCATGCAAGCGAGTGCTTCATTGTGTATGTCTGTGAAGGTTCTCAGTCATCCAGGTCATTGTAGTCTAAGAACTTTTCTTAGGGTGAAGAACTTTTCAGACTTACGCTGAAAAGAAAGTGCTAGCCAAAGGACTTGATTTTGCCATTTCTTTTCAACATTTGCCCGTAGTGGACCTCATCACAGCGACAGGAACCGTCATACAGATAAATAAATTATCACAAACAGAAGCAGAGCAAATCAGGATGGAAGTTTCAGCCACCCTCTCCAGTTCCAAAGTCCCTTTGTCTAACCTCACAATACAAGAAAAGAAGGCAGTTTCTCCCTGTATTTACGGACTTCCTAATAGGGCTTCGGAGCGTGATGTCACGGGGGTGGGCGTGGAAAGGATTTTGGCCCGATTCACCATTTTGGGGGTCTAAGCTAGGAGCGATAGCATAGCCATGGTTCGTACTTGCTGTGTGCTCGGCTGCAATGTTCGATCTTACGACCGGCACGGGAATAAGGTTGGATTGTCTTTTTATGCTTTCCCAACCTGGAAGCGACATGAGGCAG
>NW_024588429.1:0-1385 GCF_018398535.1 Haplochromis burtoni
TTCATTATCTCGGGTCTCTGCTTCAGGAGAGCTGTGAGAAAGGAGCTGCTCACTGTTTGGTTCTGGTTTACTGTAGGCACTTTCCTCATAAGCGGGTGTCACCATGAAGGTATCAGCCTCCTGCTTCAGCCCAAGCTGCTCTCCCTTCTGACTGCTGCAGAGTTCCTCCTGGTCCTCTTTAATCTGTAGATTCTCTGGTTTCTCCTGGTTCAGACTGGAGTTCCTCTCCTGGTTAAAGACGTGCTGGTCTGTAAGAACCTCCTCTTCCTCAAAAGCATGCTGCTGTAGGGCATCTGAATGCACAAAGGGGAAAAGATGATAGTAAAACAAACATTTGAGAAAATATTTACTGGTCTGAACCATTATCAGGTCTCTACATAGTGAGCCTGTTGCTCACATATACCACTAAAATTAAAGTCTACAAACGTGACAAATTATTTGAGCACTGATGCAAATTTTTAGTTCTGACACTCTTATTAGCAAAGTTCAAAGTTCAGCTTCTTATGTCTTTGATATATAAAATAAATAGATGTTGTTTTTTGTTAAATGAATGTGGATGTCTGAATTGGCCGCAGTTACAAGAAGGCATGCTGGGGAAGAGCTCTCTTACACAGTAGTAACCGTTTTGGCTGTGCTTGAAATGCCATGAAAACACTCTTCTTGTCTAACAAATTTAACTTTAGAAACTCTGAATTCCATATTTTCCAAAACAGAATAGAAATATTTATTCATATTACCCAGACCTGTAAACTGTTCAAATTTACCATTTCCATGCTGCAGAGGAAACATAATTCTTTAACTTAAACTGATAACAGAACAAAATGAAACTTGTGTTGTTAACTTTGTGTCTCTGTGTAGATTTTGTCTGACCAGTGAGTGGAAATTTGAAACCCAGATGTTTCACGTCTTTCATTCTGGTGAATTTTTACGTACTAATTTTCACCGTTTTGCACAATTTAATGGTGGAAATGTGTTTAAATAAAGAACAGAAAATCAGGCTGAAGAGATTCATTCATGTTGCTTATTACTTTTTGACCTTCAATTCTCTGACAGTTCATCAGTCTGTCGGAGGGTCAACACAGAAACACAGACAACTATTCACACTCATATTCACACCTATGAGCAATTTAAAATCACCAACTAACCTAACCCGGCTGTTTGTATGTCTCTGGATAGTGAACAAGGGGAGAACATGCAAACTCCACACAGAAAGGCTTGGCTACTTGGTAGAGTCAAACTCAGGACCTTGTTGCTGTGAGGCAACAGTGCTAACCACTGGTCCACTGAGCTGTCTGTGAGTTATATTCACTTTTATTAAATCAACACAGTTTTACATACCTATTCTGTGTAACTTTATCACAGGTTTCCAGATGGTCTCCAGCAGT
>NW_024588430.1:0-1384 GCF_018398535.1 Haplochromis burtoni
GTAATATGCTCCCTCCCTTCTCCGTTTACCAGTTAAAAACCGTGCAGCAGCATTTTGCACCAGTTGAAGACATGACAAGGGTGCCTGGCTACTACCAAGGTACAACAAGTTACAGTAATGCAGGTGAGTTGTAATAAAATAATGGATTACTGTTCTAAAATCAGCTATCTTGGAAAACCAAGATAACATGACTCCCTAAAGTTGTAGCCAGGAGGGTGTCCTTAACAACTCTAAGCAACACACTGCATGGACAATGAAATGTCAAATAACACAAGCTTATGATCTGAAACACGGCATCTAAAACCATGAAGTTAGAAACAGGCCGATGATGGGATAAAACAACATACAATATAATATCCACATACTTGTGTAGGTCCAGTCACTAGGACCAGGCATCATAGCGGCTAAGATGAACAGGGATATGACTCAAAACATGAGTGAGGCACAGTAAATAATTGGCAGGAATAACAGAGGGGTGAAACACCAGCTCCTGGTAGACAGAACAGTCTCGAGATTGTAAGACTAGAGTGACCAAACTTTGTACTGCCTGGATTGACTACAAGAAAGCCTATAACTCAGTGGCCCACACATGGATCCTGGAATGCCTAGAACAATAAAAGATCAACAGGACCCTAAGAGCCTTCATCAGGGATTCAATGGGGATATGGCGAACAATAGTAGAGGTCAATTTCAGACATCAAGGACAACTGCAATTACTTGGGAATCCCAAAGACATGTCCTGAGTAGTCAGCTGAATGGTAAGAACAAGATCCCTGCAATCAACACCTACGCCCTGCCAGTGATCAGGTATCCTGCCGGTGATTAGATTCCATGCTGGGATAATAAACCACCCAAAGAAGGAGATCAAAGCCACTGACATCAAGACAAGGAAGCTTGGATTTTAACCAAAATGCACCACCACGAGACTGTGGGGACTGTACGCTAAGCAGAAGGAAGGAGGCCAAGGACTGGTGAGTGTTAAAAACTACTATCCATGATCACATGATGACAACAAACATCCATGAGTACATCAGGAAGATGGCCACAACTGACCATGTATGTACTAAATACCTCAGGCTGCAGAAACCTGAGAAACAAGAGGATCAATGAGAAGAACCATTGTAGAAGGACAAGCCCCTGTACCGTATGTACCACGGGGAGGTATAAGACGTGGCTGACATCAAGAAATCCTACCAGTGGCTGAACAAATCTGGACTGAAAGACAGCACAGAGGCACTAATAATGGCAGCACAGGAACAGGCTCTTAGCACAAGATCGATAGAGGCAGGGGTTTAACACACCAGGCAATACCTTAGGTGCAGGCTGTATAAAGATGCCCCTGAGACAATCCAGCACAACAGCAGGGTACAAAATGATAGCAGTC
>NW_024588431.1:0-1383 GCF_018398535.1 Haplochromis burtoni
GTGCATTGAAAGCACTCTATCATATGGTTTCATCACTGTATAATATTGGATGTGATGATGTGCTATGGCTTATCATTACAGCTGTTAATATGTTGATGCAAATATTGGGGTGGCCTTTACAGTGTAGCCCAGACCGATACATCAACCATGCAGTAAATCCTGCACATAAAAAGTGACTACAGTGTACAGAGTTCATTCTGTGTGTGCTGTGTTAGGTCAGCCTGTGGAAATATATTGGTCGGGTAAACTTGAGACTTCATGTTGCTCGAAGGTCAGTGTGATTGATTATCTGTGCCTTACGAGGGTATTATGAAGTGTATGCTCCCTCTCACCCATTGTATTTGGATAGGTTTTGGGACACTCTGTCCACAAAGACCTCAAGCGGGGAGAGAAGATGAAAATGTAATAGTAACGACAGTGACAGTGAAAAATATGTAGAATGTAAAATAAGATTTGAACTGTAATGCACATTTTTCCCCAAGTTGTACACTTTTGCTTTTTCCAAAGTGAAGAAACAACTTCTCTTCTAAGCCATATTAAGATTAAGATTTATTATATTGAGAAACACTGGATTGTATAAATCAAACCAAGTTATCACATAATATACACATTTGTGAACACTTACATGAAATTTATTTAGATGCATCATAAATTACAAGATTTCTTTTTACTTTCTAACGTTAACATTATGTGAACAAATGGCAGATAAATACATAAGTAAACCCATCCTTTAAAGTAATGATACACAACCTGTAGTAGCCTGTGAACTACAATATACACAGCAGACTTTTCACAGTGTGTATAATAACCTCTTCTTCTTCACCCACCTCCACAGGCTGATGCAGACACAGATGGTCTTGAAACACACAGAAGAGACCTCATTGGACCACGGACTCGATGCTCCGCAATGCATCAGCAGTGCAAAGCAAAAAAGCTGTGTCCACTTGATCTCAGCTAAGGCAGCCGTATTAAATGCTGGTTGTTTCTTTAGTTGTTATTCATTAGGAAACACAGTTTACTGCACCCATGTTTGATATTTGAAAATCCAAAGTTTAGCACATGAATTCCTATCTGATCGTAACATTATATTGTAGATAACAGGTGTTTAAACAGAGTCACCAAGTTTCCTGCAGTAAGTAAATGTACAAATTTCCATTAATAAAGAGTTAGCAGATTGTACCACATTCAGTATGTGTGTTGTGGTGGTAGATTTCTGAGGATTTGAATGGTGGTTTGTAATGAGCTCACAATGGAAACTAGAATTTTAATCTTAAGTGTGTATGCAATATTTTAATATACCCTAACTTTCCATTTATTATTACTTCCATGGATACAAGTGTAATGGAACCTAAACACGTTGTTTCCATTACCAAAAACTGCTTG
>NW_024588432.1:0-1383 GCF_018398535.1 Haplochromis burtoni
GCTTCTTCTAATTCAGGAGAATAATGCAAACTAAAACTACATAATAATTCACAATCTTTAACTAGGGGTATAACATGGCATAAAATAATATTATAATTAACATCATATATTTTGAATACACTGAGTTTGCGTCTTCTATGACAAGCCTGAGGAAAAAAGAATCGGGTCAATAATTGGTGCCGTGACCCGGATCCAAAACAGGGTGCAATTTGGATGAACTCTAAATTATCTGTTGGCTAGTTGGCAAGTTAAATTACATTCGTGCAAAATTCTTCCAGTGTTTGGACTTTAGAGCAAGATAGGTTTTTTTTGTTTTGGTTTGGTTTGGGGTTTTTTTGCAAGTTGATGTCTAACGTGCCGAGTTTGTCCTGGGTTCCCCCCCGGCGTCTGGATGCAGCGTTGGACCAGTGGCGTCTGGAGGTCTAGGTTTATAACCTGAGAACTGAGGACACCCAAACCATTCTAGAATAGTGCAGAGCAAGAGACGTTTGCTAAGAAATGCAGGTTGATGCTTGCTGGCCATAAAGTGTAAAACCCGTTTAAATTAAAAGGACTTTAGAAGTCCCATGTAATGTGACCCGTCCCACAGGCGAATTTTTACTTCATAGTTTGAGTTGTTGCCTTCCGGCCGCTGTTTTAGAGTGCCTGTGAGGAAGACTAAAAGTCTCCAGGTTTCTTTTCTCCATACTGCATTTTGTCTCCTAAATGGGAAATAACTGTCCTTGGACTTTGTATCACTATTATTGCCATTATTATTTTATATTATTGTTCTGTTTATTTTTATCCTGCTGCTAAACTAATTTCCGCTTGTGGGACAATAAAGAAATTGAATTGAATTGAACTGAACTGAACTGAATTAAATTGATAATCATTAAGTAAAATCATTATGGTTGTGGAAGCCAGACGTGAGTAGTGGGGGTGTAGCGTATATCACACACATCCTGTCGGTAATGCATTGGATTTGCTGTATTTTGAATACACTGAGTTTGCGTCTTCTCTGACAAGCCTGAGGACAAAAGAATTGTGTCATTACTATCTAACATTCACACAAATTCATACTACCATAAAGTCAGCAACTGGGGGTTCGGTATATCTTGCCCAGTGATATTTGGCATGCAGACTGGGGCAGCCTGAGATCAAACATCGAACCTTCTGATGAGTAGACTATCTGTTCTACTTCCTGAGTTACAGCCACCTGATGTGGAGTGGAGAGATGTGTGGAGCGACATAGGCCAGAAGTAATTCCTAGTTAAAGGTTTGCACAGTACATCCTGAGGCTATGAAGATGACTTTTTTTCTCTATGTTTTTATCCATTATTGTACCAGAAGTGTGAGAATATTTAAAGATACATATTTCAGCTTACTCTAATAATAACAATGATC
>NW_024588433.1:0-1383 GCF_018398535.1 Haplochromis burtoni
CGGTCATCCATCGCTCCCAGGCCGCTCGCAGCCTTACTTTGAACGGGCGGTTCACACCGATGTCCAGCGGTTGGAATTCCTTTGTCAGGCCTCCCGGAATCGGCGACAAAAATAGCATTCCACTTGCTTCTCATCAGCTGTCATCTGCCTCCAGAGTCCCACAAGCTATCGAAGCTTGACCTGTTCTAGTCTGATGTCTCTCTTCGCCTCAAGTCCACGACAGTAAAAGAAAACTAACCTGCAAAGTCAAACAGAAAGTAATCTCTGTCCTCCTCTCTCTGTCTTTCAGAGATGAAATAATAATAGATGGAAATAGATAAAATAAACAGAACAGAGTACACCGATTGCCACCGATTTTAATGGTTAAATCATACAAATAAGCAAAGGAAATTCGTCTTTGTTTTTTAGACACATGTGCACAGCTGTTTTAGAAAACATAAGTGCCTCAAAGCTACTGTTGTTACGATCTAGTGCTATATAATTTAAAGTGAATGAAAAAATTGAAATAAATAGCTTTTTTCAAGAGGGTAGGCTCCCACCTTCACTATCTGAAGCCATCATTACACTTATCCTAAAGAAGGATAAGGACCCCACTGACTGTAAAAGCTAAGTCTGACCTGCTATGATAGTAAGATTTTATCTAAAATTCTGGCTAATCGATTAAACCGGGTAATAACCTCTCTTGTACACGTAGATCAAGTTGGTTTCATAAGCTCACGCTCTTCAGCTGATAATATTAGGAGGTTAATTGACATTATGTGGGCGGTTCAGGACAGCCATTCTCCCATAGCTGCGATTTCGCTGGATGCCGAAAAGGCATTCGACAGAGTCGAGTGGAGATATTTATTCGCCACTTTGGAGTGTTTCGGTTTTACCAAAAGCTTTATTAATTGGATTCAGCTTATATATGTACACCCCAAGGCATCAGTACTCACAAATGGAATAATAGGCCCTTCTTTTGAACCAGGTAGAGGAACCAGGTAGAGGAACCAGGCAGGGGGATCCCCTCTCCCCCACTTCTTTTTGCTCTGGCCCTTGAGCCGCTGGCAGTGGCTATTCGTAGGGAGCCCAATTTTCCAGGTGTCAGTATAGGGAGAGACTGTCATAAACTGATGTTGTACGCCGATGACATTTTGCTTTTTATATCAGACCCAGAAAAGTCTTTAAACTCCTTGCAGGCAATAATAAATAAGTTTTCAGCTATTTCTGGTTAGGTGAATTGGACCAAATCAGAGGCCCTTCCGTTAACTAGTTATTGTACTAGGTCACTTTTTCAAACCGGTATGTTTTCCTGGCCTCAGAAGGGCATTAAGTATTTAGGCATCACCTTCCCGCCTCATTTGTCAGACCTGATAAAGATAAATTTTGAACCTTTACTCAGCG
>NW_024588434.1:0-1381 GCF_018398535.1 Haplochromis burtoni
GCTCACTCACACACATCCACAGAAATCCAGACGGCAGGGAAGACGGGCAGGGAGTCTAGAAGGCCTGTACACAGAGGAAAAACAATGTCAGGAGGAAACTCTAGGCGATCAAAGGACCACTTTCATAGGCTAAGCTACACTGACGCTAGGTAGTGTGACAATCCAGCGAGGAAGCAGCCTCTCTTGCCATCTTAAGTAGTCTGCCAGGATCAGTGTGAATGAGCCACAGGTGTGTGTTCAGGGTGGGTTCAGAGGCGGGGAACCAAGGTCCAGTTCCGCCCTGGTGGAAGAGGTTAAGACAAAAAATACACACACCACGACCTCTCCAGATCTTGAGAACCATGACACAAATGGGACGGGTACATTTCAAGCTTGTTATTTTAGTTATTAGACTTAGCAACACACCTATTAACGTTCGTTTGAAACGATTATCAACATTAACAGACTGAATTGGACCTAATAACAGGAGTCCATATAATTTTAGTAAATTATTCTGGTGAGTATCAGCTGCGCTGGGTATGTAAATCAGGCCATCCAGCTGCGGTGCTGATCGTACGCCACTTGTGCCAAAAATCCGGACAAATGTCACTTGATCAAGGAGCAGATCTGCATCAGATGAGATCAGCTGACTCTGCGTGTGCGTGCGCTGTGCACAGCGGTGTGTTAACAAGAAAAACACATATAAGGAAGTGGTGTGCATTATTGATATTTGAAGCATGTGTACCTGCACGTGCATGCTTATTAACACATGGGTACTGTTGAATATATTTTTTTACTCACCTAAAGCGCTCGTGCTCTCGTCCACTCCCCGCAAAAAAAGTTAGCAGCTGTGCGGTGTCTGTGGCATTGGTGCTCTCATCGCATGCGATGGAGTAAAAATCAAAAGCACAGCTTTATCAGACAGTTGCAGTTTAATGTTGGCTGACGAGTCTTCGATGCGTCGCACAACTGGATTTCTGGACACGCTGATGTTGTTCAAGTCCTGCACTTTTTCCGCGCACATTATTTCGGTGACTTTAACGAGGCCGTGTTTTATGAGGTCTCCATCTGAAAAAGGCTTGCCATGTCTTGCCATGAGTTGGGCGACCTCATAGCTGGCTATTGTAGCCTTTTCCTGGACAATTTGAGCACGAAAAAGATACTGTTGCTGACCCTGCAGGAGAGCTACCCTTTGCTTTAATTTCTGCTCTCTCCAGTGTCGGATGCATAGGCCTGATGTTTGGTTTCATAATGAGCTCGTACATTATACTCTTTCATAACTGCCACAGTTTCAGATCAAACAGACACAGGTCCCCTTGAATTCTTTGAAGAAATATTCACTCTCCCACCGTGTCTGAAATTTTCTGCATTCACTTTCTACCTTTCGCTTCTTTGGTTCTGC
>NW_024588435.1:0-1381 GCF_018398535.1 Haplochromis burtoni
TATATTTTATTTATTTATACAACAGGGACGATACATGAATGTTGTATCGAAGGCTAATTTGAGCACCTTGTTGCATTAAATGCATTTAATGACAACAACAACAATAACAATTCACAAAGCTAACAGGTGAGGAAGCATGAAGCACTCCGGGTAAGTATGCTGAGTGTTTGAAACCAGTGAGCCCCACCCGACCAGCTGGTTTAAAAATAAAAATTCCAATATGCGCTCATCAACCAGGATATATTACAGCAGTGCGACTATTTATTTACATAAATTTACAGTCAAACCTGGAACATTTGCGACGATTATAAACATCCTTATTTTTATTCTCACTGATCGACCTATCGATCTTTATCGATGTATACGCTATTGTGCTAATGCATCACACGAACATAGGGCCCGGATCTCCCTCCTCACAACCAAGTTCATTCAATAAACCTTCGCAGTTCAAGTGCATCGTCTGATCGCTGTCATCACACCTCAGTTTGAATCAGTGAGCAGATAGCTCAGTCATCCAGAACAGTCAAGCAGAACCTAAGCACATAGAATAGAGCAGGTTACACAACAAAGGGAAGTGACGCATAAAAGTGGCTCAACCCGATTATATCAGATTATCGTCCACTGAAAGGACTTTTCTATTTGATTTATTTATATAACGGGGAGGGTACATGTCGTCTGCTTATCCCAGCTGACTTAATGATGGACCCTGCAGTACTGACCCATTCAGTGGATGAATAATAACAACTCTTTTTACGAGGATGAAAGTCGAGGGAGCATTTAACACTTCAGGTGAGTAGATCATCCTAGATGTCTGTTAACCTGTGAGCCCCTGCCGACTGGCTGAACTCCTACCCACATCATTTTTAACTAGAATAAACACAAGTACAACATTATTTCATTTCTGACAGGGGAAATTTGTTTGGGTGTTCAGGAACAACAAGGCTCAAGCCTGCCATGAACTGGAAACTGCTGGAACACCAGCGTCACCGTCCACAGTGAGTTTTACATCAAGATCGGCATCTTCAGGCCACTCCAAGTTTTCAGCTGATCACGTGAACGAGCCAAATGTCTTCTGTAGCAGAAATGTGCAGAGACGAGACAAAGACTGAGCTATTTGGCCACAGTGATAACAGGTGTGTTTGGGAGAGTGAAGGTGAGGCTTTGAGACTTCAGAATGCTGTATCAGCTGTCAAGTATGGTGTGTTGTTAGGATTAGGATTATTTATAATAAATATGAATAAAACATTGCAATTTCTTTAACCATAAAGAATAACTAAATGCTTCAGGACAATGTCTCATCAATGCACTGAACTCACTATGTTATCCCTCTAACAGCCTCCACATGTTCTCACTGTAATTTCCCCTCATGAATGAATTTATG
>NW_024588436.1:0-1380 GCF_018398535.1 Haplochromis burtoni
CAGGTAACATTTCTGGTGCCAGAACAAAAACCAACCAAGCAAAGGGAAAAGCTCTGTACAGTAACTTGGGCTGGTGTATTTTCGTAATTTTGTTTTTTCACCTGCACTTTGTGTGTGTGAATGTTTCATCATCCCAGCATTTATATCGTTCTGCAGATTTTAACTGTGTCTTTGTGTGTGATGTAGGAGCTGGAGAGCGCAGTGGCAGTGGAAAACTTGGAACTTCAGGAGCAGAGGTCAGACCGCAAAGAGCTGGAGGAGACCCTAGTTAAATTAGAGAAACACAAAGAGAAACTGATACAGCAAATAAAGGGAACCAGACAGCTCTGCTATGAAGAAAGTCAGCAGGTAATGATGCACAGTACTGCTGCTCTGGCAGCCTGTGCTCTGTATTTTTTCAGCATTCACGTGATGCGCAGCTGCATGAGTGGGTATCTCATCTCCTTGAAAACTACGGTCAGTTTGAGGGACGTTGATGTTAACTGTGGAGTTTTGAGAGGTGGGTGAAACTGTTGAGCGCACAGTGTAAGTGTTCAGAACCATGGCCAGAGAAGATGACTTTGAATAAGCCAAAGTTTTTCAAAATTCCAGACTGTGTCATGGTTCGGGGTTTGTGACACAGCTTTTTGAGTTTTCCTTTAGGTTTATGACGCTTTGCTTTATTAGTATGTTTTAGGGTTGAGTTCTGCTCCGCTAATATTTTGAGTTATTTTGTATTCATGTTTGCCGAGTCTCTCTTGTTCCTGTGTGTGTTCCTTCATCACGGCCCCTGTGTCAAGCCCCATGTCTTAGTCTGCATCTTGGTGTGTTTCTTGTTTTATTTTGACAGTCTCTTGTCCCATGTTCAGTGTGTTCAGTTTTGCTTCCCCCTTCTCGTCTGTTAGATTATGACCTGCTGTGTTCCCCAGGTCTCTCCTCTTTGCTGTGATTTCCCCTTTTGTATATATTATTTGTGTTTTACTCTGTCAGTCATTGTGATCTCTCTCTTGATGTGTGCCCTGTCTGTGTGGTAAATCACTGTACTGCTATGTCTGTTTAGTTTTTGTCAGTTAGCCTCCCTGGTTTTTTATTTCTCAGTAGATCCAACAATAAAACTAAGTTCAGTCCTGCCTGCATGTATGCACTTTGGGTCTGAAACTCTGCCTGTCTGAGACATAATCTACAGCAATATATGCAATATATGTTATTGCAGTACTATTGTTATAATATCGTAACATGGGGTGTCTGTTGATTTCCACCTCTTTTTATGTATTTTTATATATACATATAAAAAATTCCCTTCACGCCTGCGGGCAGTCTATCATTCAAGCTCGGTCCTCTACCAGAGGCCTGGGAGCTTGAGGGTCCTGCACAGTGTCTTAGCTGTTCCAAGGACTGCGC
>NW_024588437.1:0-1380 GCF_018398535.1 Haplochromis burtoni
ACACACACACACACACACACACACACACACACACACACACACACACACACACACACACAGTGGTTAAAATTGTCACTTGCATGCACACTTACTTTATTCTTGTTTACATGTTTGTATTAGTATTTTGTACTATGTGTGATATTAACACACATTAATTTGCACATCATACTAGGTCATATTAGGCTGTCCATCTTTGATATACAGTCTATGACCTGCTCAGAGCAGGGCCTGTTGGTTTTACAGCAGCAAAGCTTCAGAGCATCTTCCAAACACGCTGCACTGGTTTACAGTAAATGTGCTCTGATGAAGCCTCCTTCACCCTCCTCCCTGAGCAGCACTTTCTGTGCATCTGCAGGGTTTTTAGGACGTCTGGGTTCTGGTGTTAGTTGCTTGCCCGATGAGCTGCCTTTCAGTGGAGAAGCTGTGCCCGGTGTTTGTCCTCTTACCTCACAGACATCAGTTTGCAGGAAGCGATTAGAGCAAAGAAACTACAGACAAGAGGACTTAAATGAAACTGTGTAGATGTCCCTGCTGGATGAAGGAGGGCTGGACTTCATGCATCTGCTAGCACAGAAAGCAGAGAGGCAGTCAGACCTGCAGGCTCATCATCATCATCATCAGCAGCATCATGAGCATCATCAGCAACCACTAAACCAACCAGTTGAGCAGCTAACGCTAACTAGCAGGGACACCGCAGGCAGTGTGTGTGTGTGTGTGTGTGTGTGTGAAGCAAAGAGTAGCTCATTTCCTTCTCAACAGGAAGTGGCAGAGCTGATCAGGCGGGATGAAGATGGGAGTTAGTGTTGTTGTTGTAGTTAGCGGCTGAGTGGTCAGTGATGCGTTCACGGTTGCAGAGATGCTGCTGGCTCTCGTGTGAAGTAAAGTTTGCAGCAGATGTTTTGTTTGCAGCGTCTTTGGAGTCGTTTTCTCCTTTTTGTGCCTTTTTTGGTTATTTTGCATTTCTGTGAGCTTATTTCTGGTTGTGTGATGTTAGCATTGGATTCTCTCGAGCTTCCTGTCACAGTCCAAAGGCACACGTGTGAGGTTAACTGGTGATTCTGAATCAGTGTGTGAATGTTTGTGTCTCTGCGACAGGCTGGAGACCTGCCCAGGGTGTACCCCGCCTCTCACCCTGTGACAACTGGGAGAGGCTCCAGCACCCCCGCGACTCTGGGATAACTGGGACGAGATGGATGGGCGAGCTTGTTTTTGTCAGCCGTTTAAAACTGAAGAAATCTAAAAGTCACATTTGATGATGCACGTCCAAACTCAGAGCCTGTTATCACACAATAATCTCAATCTGCTGTGTGCATGCTGCAGGTGTGCAGCAACAACATGCACATGTCATTGGTCAGATAATTACAAACAGCACAAACACAG
>NW_024588438.1:0-1379 GCF_018398535.1 Haplochromis burtoni
AGAAGTGGGTAACTTATTTTTTATATTCATGCCAAAATCATATTCAGTGTAACTATAATGAGTTTATAGTTCCTTTTTCTTTATACACTCTGAAAACACTATTACTTAAAACTTACACACAAACATAAAAGACAAGAGCAGTAAAAAATGAGTGTGGTTAAAGTCCGCTGTGACAAATGCAAAAACCTACACAAGGAAGAACTGTTGTAGTTGCCCTTAATTTATATATCTTATTTCAGTGATTGAATCAATTCCTCGCAATTTAACAGTGTAAATGCATTTATACAATGTAAACTCTGAAAAGCTGAGAAATTTAATCTCCTCTGCTCTCAGTGATCTGTAGTTTGGTTGGAAAACAAATCGATTTCCATGTGGTGGACGTCCCCCTCAGTGACAGAGGCAGAAATTCACATTTTACACTAACACCATCCTCACGCATGATTTATATATGGTCACTAGATGTTGGACTTTAAACACTATCATTGATTCCAAACAGATCATCAGTGTTGCTTCCACCGCTTCTTACAAGAATTAACTTGCTGGGCATTTGTATTTAACTTAACTGTGGATAAAAATGAACTTCACTTACATATTCAGCTGGCTCAAGGGGCTTTATGTTACATAATATACTTTATATTACATTAATAATAATTAATATAATTGTTAATAATAATATAATTTAAGAAGAAGCCTCCAGCTGAACCAGGCTCAGGGAGGGGTGGCCATCTGCTGCGACAGGTTGGGGTGAGAGAAGGAAGACTGTAGGGACATCCTATGTGAAGATTCTCTGTCCTTATTTGGTGAAATGTTTTACTTCCTGCCCTTTATGTCCTCACCTTGTGTATGGTGAGACTGTTAAAAAGGGGTTGAGCCATATATAGGGTGAGGGAAGATGACCCTTTGTGATCAGCAGAAAGTCACACAAAAACACCCACATCCACACACACTCACTCATGTGCACACACACATACACATGTACGTGCTCGCACATGCACACACACACACACACTCACACACACACTCAGTGCGTGACGCACCACAGGTGGGGTTTACAATGGGTGTTTGTGAAACTGAGTGTCACAGAATAAAAGGCTGGGGTCCTGGTTTTTGGAGTCATTTGAGACAGAGGGCAGAGATGCTGCCAAAGGCTCCCCTTGCTAGCAAGTAAAACCGGTTAAACTGTTCGTCTTGCTTTCTTCATGGGTGATAAGTCTTTGAACTAGCGGGCCTGCTGAAGCGCAGATCCAACAGTTCACCTGGTCCAGCCCTAACTATATGCTTTAGCAAAAAGGAAAGTTTTAAGGTTCGAGGTTCAAGGTTCTTTATTTGTCACATGCATAGTTATACAAGTATAACACACAGTGAAATGTAGCCTGACA
>NW_024588439.1:0-1379 GCF_018398535.1 Haplochromis burtoni
AAGTTTCAGACATTAAAGTTCGTATTGGTTGCTGTGCGGCCTTCCTCGCAGCTTGGCCTGCGAAGTTATTGCCTTTAGTAATTTCTGAATTATCTTTTTTGGTGTGCAACGCATATTGACTGTCAGTGTGAATATATATATATATCTTGACCTTTGCGCAGCATGCACGTATGATAGCCGTTAGTTCTGCACTCTGTGCTGAAAAAGAGGAAGTAAGAGCTTTCCTTCTATAACTGTTTTTTGGATGCAGAGCCATTTACAAAAACGTCTGTGAAGGTAGACTGTGGTATGCTGTAAATATCACTTCTCGGTTTCGTTTCCTCTTCTAGCTTCTTTAGACAGCAGTGCGCGTCACCATCTGCTGATGTGGGGAGGAGTGCGCTGGGGTTCAGCTAACAGAGCATATTCAGGCATCCAGCATCCGCTAAAATTGCAGATACCTAAATAACTCATCATTTGTTGTTTGGTGACAGGTTTTAGGAGCGTTTTGTACAGCTACTTTTCTGCTGTCTAACAGCTGTCTGCCTTGCCCTGTCAGTCTGTGGCCAAGGTATGTTACCTCCTGGCTCCACACTTGCAATTTATGCTGTGAGACTTTATGGCCATGCTCCGCTAGATGTTGCAAAACTGTCAGTGTGTTTGCTTTGCAATCCGATTGTGTGTAGCCTGTAATCAAAATATCATCAACGTATAGCAGGAATTTACCTGGAGCAGGAAGCGTGCAAAATGACATGGATTTTCTTAGAGCTTCTGCATAAAGAGTGGGGCTATTCTGGAATCCCTGAGGCAACCTTGTATAGGTATACTTCTGGTTGTCAAAAGTGAATCCAAATAGCTTTTGTGCTTAAGGGATATTGTGGTTTAACTGGCCTGTAAGTTGTGGTAGTTTTTACTACAACTGGATCTGCTAGATCTGACAACAGAGGGTTTATGTTCAGAGCCTAGAAGTAATTGTTCTATGTTATACACGTCCGTGTTTCCATTGCTCTTTGCCTCTTCGTCTGTTTTTTTTTGTTGTTCATTACGTTTTCACTTGAGGCATTCCTAGATACCTTCTAGTTTTCCAAAGAATTCACACATTTCACACATCTTAGATATTTCAACTTTGAAGTTAAAGTTTTCTTATTTTTATCTCTCTCTCTGGTCAGAAATACCAACTCATGTTATGTGTATAAGTGTAAGCAGGTCTTCATTACTTTTCCTATGAATGTTAATGTTCAGTGAATGTAAGCTGCTTCCTTCATTGCCTCTGTATGTTATTATCAGGTTTAATTCATGCATCTTTTCACTGATGTCTTAATTCAAAACCATCTCACTTCTGATTCTTTCCAAAAATAATTTCACATGTAACAATTTGTGTATGTGTGTTTTCTATTCAT
>NW_024588440.1:0-1378 GCF_018398535.1 Haplochromis burtoni
CGTCCTTAATGGACCAGTGTAATGCTATCAGTGAAAAACAGGAGGAGTTACTTACCCGGTTGTCAGAAATCAGGGAGCCTAATCCGCCCGTTTTCCCTAGTCAGCCGGGACCGTTGCCTGCACCCGCCGTTGCGCGTCCTGAATCGGCTTATCGGGGCATCTCTTCCCCTCCACCGGAGCCTTTTCACGGAGAGCTGGGGCTGTGTGGAGGGTTCCTGTTTCAGTGGTCGTTGTTCGTCAATCGCACGCCGCACGCGTTTCTCTAGTGAGGCTGCCAAGATTTCCCATTTTGTTGGGTTGCTTAGGGGTAAGGCGCTTGCGTGGGCTGAGGCGTTTTTGTTTTCTCATCCTATTGCCTCGTGTTCCTATGAGGACTTCCTCAAGGAATTCAAGGCTACGTTCGCTCACCCGATCTCTGAGGGTACTGCAGCTAAGAGGCTGTTGGGACTCCACCAGGGAAAACGCAGCGTTGCGGAATATGCGATCGAGTTCCGCACCGCTGCTGTTGAAGCGGGTTGGCCGGATGCTGCGCTGCGGGGTATTTTCCTAGCGTCCCTTTCCGAACAACTGAAGGATCAGCTGGCTGTACACGACGAGCCGGCCACGTTTGAAGCGCTTGCCTCTCTTGCTCTCAGGATCGATAGTCGACTGAGGGAGAGAGACGCTGAGAGGCGGTCCAAACCCTCTCCGTCTCTGTTTCGACCCGCGGCCATTTCGGCGTTACCCCCGTCGCTTCCGGTGACATCATCCGTCCGTTCTCGATCTCCTTCCCCTGAGCCTATGCAGATCGGCCGCGCTCGGCTCACTCCTGAGGAGCGGGAGCGGCGTTTCCGAGCCGGAGAGTGCTTCTACTGCGGAGGAAGCGGCCATCGCATCGCTGTTTGCCCAGTCCGGCCAAAAGGCGTGGCCCGCCGGTAAGTCCGGGGTTACGGGTGGGCAGTGTTTTTAAGAGTGATAAACCCCGTTTTTTGCTTTCGGTTTCGTTGATGTCTGGTACTAAGGCTCATTCTCTCCGTGCTCTCGTTGACTCCGGGTCGGAGCAGAATTTGATAGATGCTGCGGTGGCTAAATCGTTCAATTTGCCCCTCATTCCGCTCGAGCCTCCGATCCCGGCCGCCGCTCTGAATAATGAGGTGTTCGCGATGATCACTCACCGGACCGCGCCTGTCAAGTTAGTCACGTCAGGTAATCATCAGGAAGACATAACTCTCTTTGCCACCTCTTCCCTGGACGTGCCAGTGATCCTTGGTTTTCCGTGGTTGCAGAAGCACAATCCACACATTGACTGGGCAGGGAAGAAAGTAGCGAGTTGGAGTTTGTTTTGTCTCGCCAACTGTTTAAAGTCAGCGCTGCCCTCGGGGGCTTTTGTTTCTCCTCC
>NW_024588441.1:0-1378 GCF_018398535.1 Haplochromis burtoni
CGCCACTTTTTCCAACGTGGATTTTGTAGCTAGAGGGTCCATCATACTTGACTACTTGTGTTTATTGAAACATAACAGCAGCATTCAAAGCATTCCACTACTGTGACTGTTAGTGAGACATTTGTCCATCCTTCTGACGAAGCTGCTACGTCATCTTCCAAGCACCTGGATGACTGATATCGATGCTAAAGAGTCTCTGGATTCAGGGAGTGATGATGATGATAGAAGGAAGTGGTTTTAAACTAAATTATGACTGACATGTTTCCATTAAAATAGGTTCAAAAGAATTGCACAGATTCTGAAACCAATATGCTTGAATACATGTGACTACTTGCTTTAAAAGTCTAACATTTCAGCCTGTAAACTCTACCATATGATAAGGCAGTAAACAAGTGTACATATAATGAACTATATACTTTTGTTTACCTCATCATAATACGTTTTATTTTTATTTTTGAGTTCTTTTCACAAAAAGACATCTTGGTATTTAGGATAAGTGTCTATGAAGATGCAGGTAGCAGCACTAGTACCTAACTAGTACCTTGTTAACAGGAAACAGGGGAGTTTGAGGATTAAACGGGTGACATGAAAGCAGATCCTGAGAAGGCTGCAGGTGAGCATGTAGATAGGGAATCAAGAGCAGGAGGCGGTAAATTAGGCAGAAGATATGGACCTAAACTTAGTGCTGACATATGTTCATAACACTGGAATAAAGATCAGTAATTACAGGATTGCGCGGACAATTTTCATGGATAAAATGCTAAATTCATACCTAAAGCTTACCTTATGTACGCCAATGCCAAAAGCTCCTCAACATTCACTAATGAGGGCATTGGAAATAATCAAGTTAGCTTTTAACTAGCATCAATTAAGCTAACCTTACCATGGTAGTAGACGACTAGTGGCAACATATGTTTCACATTACTTTCAGAAATGCCAAATTTTAAGCACCTAAACAAACAAAACATCCATCCATCCGCTTATCCTTTTCAGGGTCGCGGGGGGCGCTGGAGCCTATCCCAGCTGTCATAGGGCAAAAGGCGGGGTACACCCTGGACAGGTCGCCAGTCTGTTGCAGGGCTAACACACAGGGACAGACAACCATTCACACTCACATTCACTCGCACGTTCACACCTAGTGACAATTTGGATTAATCAATTAACCTATCCCCACAAGCTGCATGTCTTTGGACGGTGGGAGGAAGCCAGAGTACCCGGAGAGAACCCACGCAAACACGGGGAGAACATGCAAACTCCACACAGAAAGACCCCGGCCTGATGGTGGAATTGAACTGAGGACCTTCTTGCTGTGTGGCAACAGTGCTAACCACCGTGCCACCGTGCTGCCCCTCAAAGTTGTGATTGCTATGCAAAATGT
>NW_024588442.1:0-1378 GCF_018398535.1 Haplochromis burtoni
CACCGCTGTGTAATCAATTATTGTAAATGTAAATGTTATCAGGAAATGATCAGACAGGAGAGGGTTTTCAGGAAACACTGTTAAATGTTCAGTTTCTGTGCCATATGTTAAAACAAGATCTAGAGTGTGATTAAGGAGTGTGATTAGGAGAATCAATAAAAGAATTGTTATGAAATCAAATCGCTAAATTCTTATCAACTCCCATTCCTATTGTGGAGCTTGTCAGTGTGCTGAATTTCTTTCAGTATGGCTGTACTTATTCTTCCTCAGGATGAGATCAGCCATGTTTATCCATGAAAATGAAGTCGCCATGTGAGTGCTGAGCACAGTCACCCTTTGGCACATTAACTACACAAAAGTCATAAGGTTGATGGTCAGGCCTGGGCAGACTTTTGCACCAGGCATGAGTGAGATGTGCAATTCTCCAAACCTCAAACAGTACAATTGCATAATGACAGAAACTAGCACCATTGACTAATAATAGGACAACATGAAGTCAATTTAAGAAAACCTGTGTTGACATATACAGAGTCATTATCACACTGATGAACATTAGTGCTGAAACGCTGCAGTCATAACGTGAAGATATCAGTATCATTAAGGATACATATGTATGTATGAGTTGTAGTTACTGACAGTGACTACTGGAGGGCAGTGATCCTGACGGTGTCTCTGGAATGAACTGGATGGATTGGTGTTTGTGTTGAAGACATCACTGGTGCCATCAGTGTGGTTAACAGCAGTCATCAGTATAATTATAAAAACACATCAAAACAATTCATGTTTTACTAACTAACGTCATGCACTTCATCTTCTCACCACCAGAGGGCCAAAAATCAACATCAATGAAGCGTTTAAAGGTAGAAAGGTAGAAGCCTGGCAGTGCTAGTGTTAAGGAGTTGTTAATGACATCAGAGCTGTAGATATTGATCTGAACAAGTTGGAAGTTCATGTTTCTTTGCCTACACCAGCTTTTAAAAGTAGAAATTGTTATAATCATATTTAAACTCTCAAGATGGCTGCTAGGGTGCAGACACACAGCTTGGCAGGTCCTGTGCGTTTGCCAAAAAACCCACCTAAAAACCCCTGGATCTTGACATCAAGTTGTCTTTGTGTTTTTATACATTTTTATCTTATGTGGAGTTCGACATGTCCAAGAAAGCTGGATAATTATACCACTTTCCCAGCCAAATGGAGTCAACATCTTTTGTTCACAAGATTCTTGAATTTTGGTCATGCTAGACCACCTCCAGGTAAACATGAACAATCAGATATACCACAACTGTCGCTGGAGATTCTGAAACTTGTTCTGATGCTACTTTTGGCTGGTGATATAGAACTAAATCCTGGACCTAATTCAAACATCAGTGATTTGGAC
>NW_024588443.1:0-1377 GCF_018398535.1 Haplochromis burtoni
TGAAGGAGGAGAGGTGCATATGCGTAAAGAGATCGACCTCAGCAAGAGATGTGTGAGTGACCTAGTCGGCCCGGAACTTCTGGTCAGTATCTCTGCATACTAAGACTTATTGTTCATATTTATCCATGTAAGCATATTAGTTGTTTCAAATGACTGTTTAGGTTCTCAGTCATGGATTTAAAGGTAGTCTCAAGAGCTTGAACAAAGGAAGACGTTTCAACTGTCATCCAAGACACTTCACCCGTTGCCTACTGGTGGTGGTCAGAGGGCCCGGTGGCGCCAGTGTCCGGCAGCCTCGCCTCTGTCAGTGCGCCCCAGGGTGGTGTGGCTATAATGTAGCTGCCATCACCAGTGTGTGAATGTGTGGATGACTGAATGTGTAAAGTGATTTGGGGTCCTTAGGGACTAGTAAAACACTATACAAATACAGGCCATTTACATCATTTTGAGTCTGCTTTTGGTTCCACCTCACATTCTGACTTCAGCCCTGACAAAAATATAAACGACTATTTAAAATAAACCCCATGAATGAGGCCAGTGGTTAAAGTTTTGCAAATTGTTATATCAAGTTATTAAATAGTTAAGCAAGGAAATCAATTCAAACATTTTGAAAACTGAGCCGTGCAGTTTTGTTGCATCTCTCATGTTATTCTTAATCTCCTCATTATTTAGCAGGCTAGAGGCAGCGGTGTGCATCCACTTTAATCTCACGTGTGATAATGACAATATTGTTTTATTCCAGGGCTTACTTTGCATACTCTAAGACAAATCAACACCTACAGCAAAAGGTACATACACCATTTTACCCAGGATTCATCACACGCATACGCTTCGTCGAACAAGGTTTTTGAATTTGCACTCTTTCCTGGCTGAATACTTTTTGCTTCTCTCAGCTCAGATTTGATTTCAAAATCCTAGCATTTTCAAAAGAGGTGTAGCGAGCACTGTGAGTGAGGCTCCTTTCCACAACTACAAAAAGAAGTGCAGGCTGGAGAGCACTGATTAAAGACTGTCTACACCAGAAAAGTATTTAAACTTGCTTCTATATGGTGCACATATAATACAACAAAAAAATAAAATATGTAAATTTTTCATCAAAAATAAAGAAAAAATGGCATATGTTAAGGTTTGCTAGTAATCGGTACTGCTGAGTGTTTCAAAGTAAAGTAAGCTATTGTACTGACATTAGATTTGACCTTAATAAAATGTGTATATATTGATATACTCTAGTTATCATATTATGGTTCCATATTAAATAATTATGTTGTCATTTGCATTATATGGGATTTTCAATTGTCTATATCAGCGGTCTCCAAGCTTTTTTGCGCCACGGACCGGTTTATGCCCGACAATATTTTCACGGACCGGCCTTTAAGG
>NW_024588444.1:0-1377 GCF_018398535.1 Haplochromis burtoni
TTCCGAGTCCATGGATTCTTAGGGGCCCCGGCAGCCTGGGGGGCTGCCTGCGTCTTAGGCACTTTGGGAATCCTGAAAGCGGGGACCGGGCGAGACGCTGCCTGCGTGAATGACTGGCGCGGTGCTGCTGGGGTGGCGTGCTGGGCCCTCCTCGGCAGGCAGAGTTTCAGAGCCTCATCATCTCTCTTTTTCTCCTCACATCTCTTCTGCATGGATGTAACAGCCGCACCGAAGAGACCTTGAGGGATGACAGGGGTGTCGAGGAGTTTCTCTTTCTCTTTGGTCGTCAGGTTGGTGAGCCCGAGCCAGCGTGCTCGCTCCTGAAGAACCATGAGGCCCATGGCTCTCCCAGTAGCCTGTATGGCTACCTTGTGGAGGCGGAGGACGTGGTCAGTTATAACGCAGATTTCTTCCCACACTGTGGTATCTGGTTTAGTTGTCATTTCCTCTTCTAGCTCAGCTTGGTAAGCCATTAGCATAGAGGAGGCGTTGTGGGCTCTTACTGACTGAGCCGCTGCCTTGTAGCACTTATCTGTAAGGCTAGACTGGAAGCGGTCTGCTTTGGAGGGGAGAGATGGGGTCGATGAGGACAGAGACGTCTTCGGGTGAAGATGGCTCGCTACCAACGGCTCCACTTGTGGCATCTGGCGGAGGCCGATAGACTCCATCCCCTCACAATCCAGCAGGGAGCTCCCCACGATGGGGTGTTTCTCGCTGTAAGGTTTTGCTTTCCACGTCACCGCTATCTCATCGAGTAGCTCCGGGAAAACAGGCAACACATGCTTTCACCGTCTTTTCCGCCTTCCGCAATTTCTTTTCGTCAAAACGAGATTTTACAACCTCTGTTTGTATGGCGGGCCACGGGATGTTGAGCCTAGCTGCTGCGCGCTTTCACATGTCCTGCATGTCGCGATCCAGGGGAGACGGCGGTGTCGGTTTTTCAGCCTCGCCGGTAGCCGAGGGCTTTGCAGCCCAGCTGATGCTAGCCAAGGAGGTGGAATCTTCCTCCTTGCTGTCGTCAGACAGCAGGAGCTCCGAGTCAGCCAACTCATCTCTGTTCTCGTTGGCATCTCCTCCCCAGGTGACTCCAGCATTGGGGAAAAACTCACGATCTCCGTGTGCCTCCAGCGACGGGAAAGCGGTCACGATGGGCTGAGGGTCTGCCTCTGCCCAGCTTGGCCGTGGCGTTGCAGCCAAATCATCGGGCACCTCAGTTTCTCCTTGCCCCGCAGCAGCCTCACACAGCAAAGGGTCACCACCCGACAAGTTAGCCTGGCGAGCTAGCCTGCGGTGGAGTAGTTTGCGTGGGAAAGCCGCACAGTGGATATAGTCTTGTGTGGGCGTCAAGGCAGCCTGAGCGTGAGATAAACCCAGGCA
>NW_024588445.1:0-1377 GCF_018398535.1 Haplochromis burtoni
CGCCCTAACCAGCCTTCGAACGATCCGCCCCATCTGAACCTGGTAGGCCAGGTCCTTCAAAGCATGCTACCCCTGAATTTGGACACAGCCACTGTCCTCATTTCTCAAGAGTTTGATACACTAATGGCTGCTTTCATGGGATGCCCCTCCTATTTATCTCTGTTTGTGCCACAAAGGAAAAACGGAGGGGAGGGATTGCTAGTATTTAAAATGTTGTAAATGCCTTGTTAGCCCATGATTTGTTAATGATCTATCTTGTTATCATCAGGTCATTTTGAGCCAGGTATTACAAGGTAGAGGTTTTTGGCTAATAGACTTGATATGCTCTTATATACTTTCTTTTTTCTTTTCGATGGTAAAGCGTGTAAGTGATTTAAATTCCCACCCATGTTTACACCTTGGCTCTTGTGATGACATGATCAAAAGTGGGACAGCTCCCACTATAGGGCTAAAATATCTAGAAGCGCTGTGCTTCTATTTAGACATGTGCTATGTGAAAACCTGGCACGTTTACCTCTTTGTATGTTGTGTCTTTTAATAGTCTGCTGTTAGTCTAATATTGTTAATGGCAGTTATGACCAACCAAAATATCGCTCGCTTGCTCTCTCTCTCTGTGTAATCTATATTGATGTACATCATGCGCCACTAGGCGGCAGTACTTACCCACTAAACGTGGCATGTAAAACAGCACGAGAGTAGGCTATATTAAAGAAAGATTGTTGTTGCTCCACGTTATCGCTTGAGCGGGAGTTTTATTCAAGAGCCCAACACAACATGGTGTCAGAAGTGCACTCGCTCTAAGCGGTGAACTGAAAAGAAAGTCAGCTTGGCGAACGGCTAGCGACAAACATGACGGAGCAAGCGGCGGCGCTACCGGCAGCAGCAGCGACACCTGGCCCAGTTATGGCAGCTCCACCAGCGGCTACTTTCACCATCAAGCCACCGGAACTGTTCGACTTCGCAAAGCTCCAGGAATGGGAGAAGTGGATCAGACGTTTCGAGCAAGTAATCTGAACGGTTCAACAGATGCTAACCAAGTGAACACATTAGTTTACTGCATGGGAGACGAGGCTGACGACATGCTAAGGGGACTTGACCTAACAGACGGGCAGTGCCAGTAGTACGATGCGGTCAGAAACGCATTTGATAGACATTTTGTCCCCAGAAAGAAAGTGATCTATGAAAGAGCAAGGTTTAATAAGCGAGTACAACAGCCAGCAGAAACAGTTGACTCCTTCATAACAGCTCTATGCTCTCGCTGAAAACTGTGAATATGGTGAACTTCACGATGAACTTTTGAGGGATAGGCTCGTTGTGGGTCTTAAAGATTCATCACTGTCGGAGAGAATGCAGCTCAACAAAGATTTGACGCTAACC
>NW_024588446.1:0-1377 GCF_018398535.1 Haplochromis burtoni
CAGTATTTGTATAAATGCGCTCCGTATTTATGTACATGTCTGTAACTTTACCTAGTAACGTCTCAGTGCTGTGCTGTGGTTGACATCCTGATGGAAGAAGCATGAAAATATTTGTTACGTCAGGCTGGGAAAACCTAATGGAGGACGACTGCTGACTATTAGCAGAGAGTCTGATGGCTACACTCACTGCACGCCTCAGAGGACAGATGCTCATTTGCTGCTGACACATGAAGGTTTTTTTATATTAAGACATATTTTTGGTATGTTAGAAAATTTCTTTCATACCTAAAAATGTAATTCACTGACCGGTGCATGGATAGTTATCTAAGAAAGATTATCAAGAATTGTATCAGGCACCTCCACCTTAAAAATATGAAGACTGAGAGATGACTAAGTCGAGTCTGTGCCTTCAGTTATGTGTGAGTGTCATTAAATGTATCATCCTAGGACAATCAACCATGTCACACCCCCGGCTCAACAGGAAGGGCATATTATGGACATGACACATGACTATGTGTACTATAAAAAGTACATTTATTAAAAAGTGTCTTGTGTCATCAGTTGATTGTTAATGTGTGCAGTCTGTGTATGGGTGTTTCTGTGCTGTGCAAAGCTAACAAAATTCAAACAAAACCAAAGTAACAAAAATTGTTCCAAATGAGCCACTCTCCTAATCCAAAAATCCTGGAAGTGGATATAGAGGCCTGAGGGCCATCACACACATTTATTTAGAATCAAACAGTTGAAATCACAAGTAAAAATACACAGTAGAAATCAGTGCAGACAGCTGTGCTTAAAAAGGTCAAAGAAAAATGACGTTGATTTGACTTGACCTGGATTTTCTCTTTCTGTAAAGAAATCTAATTAAAATAAAAAAAACAAGAAAATAATAATAAGGAGAAAACACCCCTGTTTTGTAAAATCTTATAATTTATGTAAATTGAGGCATTAAGTGTCTTAAAGATGAACATCATTAACACAGTTTTGGATTTATCTGACATCAGAAGGACAGAACCCCCTGATTTAATCTGCCATAATGCTTTGTGTTATGTTGTCACGGTAACATTACGTTTAAAAAAATCAAGAACAGAAACTGAACTAAGCAAATTTAAAGGACAACAACAAGACTGATAAGTGGAAGACAGGAGCTTTTGAAGAGGAAAAACCTTTCTGGATTACTCTTAACTTTGGAAATTTTACCAATACAAGTCAAGATGGAAACAGGGAGGCAGGAGTCAGAATTACATCTGAAGACAGGACACATTAACGTACAGGATAAGGAGAGAGAAAAACAGCAAAAAAGAGAGACCAGAGTAAATCATGAAGTCAAACAGACGGACGGCAAAACTGTGAGTAACATAACACACTAAGAGCGCT
>NW_024588447.1:0-1377 GCF_018398535.1 Haplochromis burtoni
TTGGTAGTGAGGCTACAAATACACACAGCCGCTCTATCATGTGAGCACACTGCTCCGACTGCTACGGTTATGAGCCGAGTTACGCCATGTCGCAAGTTTTGTGAGGTGCTTTTTTGATATTTAATGGATCGGATTACATTTTTAATTTCTCTCCGATATCCGATCCAGTATTTTACGTCAGTATCGGACCGATACCGATATGTAATATCGGATCGGTCCATCTCTATAAACAACACTACAAACATGAACAAACAACAAATTCAACCTAAAAAAAAACCCCCCTCAGAAAACAAAATCAGACCTTGAATCTGACACACTCCAGATTTCTGCATCCTCTTTATTTTCATCAAATATTCATTTGATGTTTTGATGGTAAAAATTGAAATTAGAATCTCTCTAATATGTAACTTCACTAACTTTCAGTTGTGTTTGGCTATTTTTTAATTACAGTTCACTTACCTTTTTATATTTATTTATTATTCAATATATGAACAGTGTATGAGCATACTGTAATAGAGTTTGTTACCTTTAAATGTGACATGAATGAAGGAAAAGACACTGACTGGAAATACAAAATCAACAAGGATGGTCGAGAATTTCTTGCCTACAACTTCTACATGGACTACAGATTACCGTAGAAATTAATTCTACAAGTCAGGGTGGTGAATATCAGTGCTCTGGTCGCAGGAAGAGCTCATGTTATACAAAGATCAGTAATACTGTCTCTATAACTGTATTAGGTAAGTCCTCAATGACCAATAATGTGATTATTTGTGTTGAAAATCATCTGAATTATAAAATTCTGAATACATTTAATTAATGTTGTCATTGAAACTATTTTTTTCTGGTGCATTAAAACTTGAAACTTTGAGAAAAACTACAGTATTTTACTGGTTACTTTGCTCACAGTATACACAGTACAGCAATACCCACAGACTGTCATTTATTATTACTGCATTTGTGTATTTTAATGTATAACAAGAATAACTGTGGATTAAATTAATTTTAAATAAGGAGAAGAAGAAGCATCAAAAGCTTCATAAAATCTAAGGTGATGATGTTTCTGTTGTCTAAACCTGAAACTAGGCAGATCCCTCTGAACCCATCATTGTGTTTCCTTCAACAGTGAACTGCAGTAGTTTATATTCAGTGTGACTTCTTCAGGCTTGAGATTGGACAAACATTTATACTGTGTTTATTTAGAGATCTACAACCTGAATTACTGCAGCTTTGTCACCATGTTGAGACAGAAAAGGGGCAAAAAATTTGAAGCATCTTAAACTGCAGAAAAGAAAAAACTATAGTGATGAAATTTGTAGATTTTATTTTGTGGGACTTTAAATCACATGAAAAAAAATCTTTTAAAATGTAGGATTT
>NW_024588448.1:0-1376 GCF_018398535.1 Haplochromis burtoni
GTTACTTGTTGCACGCTACGTTACTGTGTTACCAAACCATGATTTCATTTGCCAGAGTGTCTCATGACAGTGACGTAAGCGAGTGCGACGTTCGTGGCAACAGCTGTGTGCAGATCAACAATGGATCATATATCGAGTGCGGGAGAGAGTATGACCGTGCAGCATTTAAAGCCTGGAAGTACTGATCTTACTTTGAGTTTGATTCTGTAAAAAGTGACAAAAACATTAGCGTCCTCTGCTCACTGCGTGGGAAGAAAACTTCTTTTTACAGCGTAAAAAACCCCTAAACTTCAACTCTGAACAAGCACTGAGTACGCTGCTACGGGAATGTGAAATTCACAGAGAAACTGCCGGATCCTTCCACTGACGGCTGTGACACACCTGCACCAGGGCAAACCTCCATAGGCCCCAATCCTACTAAACAGGTGAAAATAGAGCAACAGGACCGCTGAGTCTTTGATTTTATTTATTTTCTGCTGTGTTTTACTTGCATCTGTTTGAAAGACTGAGTGTAAACACAAAAAATCATTTTATTTTATATGGAATATGGAATTGTTAACCAAACTTCTTCCAGTCAGAGAATGTTGCATATAATTTAATGTTTGCTTGATGCATAAAGTTAAAAGAAGTTAAAACTAATAAAACAAGTTTTAAAAAGAGACTTTTTCCATTTGATTATGTTTTATATGGATTATGCAGGAAAAGTAGAATTGGGCTGAAAGATCTATTGCTTTATTACCTATTCAGGATGTAAATCATGTTTTAAATAGTAAGTAACTATTTAGTTACTTAGTAACTACTAAGTAACTAATTACTTTTGAAAATAAGTAATCAGTAAAGTAACGGCATTACTTCTTGGGGGAAGTCTTGATGCATGCTCAATCATCCGGGTAAGGACAAAAAAAACAAGGTGTTTTTGGCTTTTTCTTGGAAAGCACAGGGCTTAAATACACCAGGGAGTAAAGAGGGAATGGGAAACAGGAGGGGAACCCAGCTGAGACTAATCTGAGATAACCAGGCGGAGAGGAAGCAAAACTGAAAACAGTGAACACAGGACACAAGACCATCAAATTAAAATAGGAAATACAAGGCAAGCACAGAGATGCCGACTTAACAAGGAGACAACGCTGACAAGGAAGACAGAGCGCAGAGACATGGGTAACTAGATGTGAGACGTGGAGCATGCGGAGGGCAAAGTAACAGAAACCTAAAGACTAGAAACTAAGAATATAACATAAGCAGGAAACAATAATGAGAATCAAAACCATGAAAAACAACAATATAACTGATAAAAACGTAACATACTGGGTCCCAGACCCAGTACTTCGACATGAAAACTAGAGATGGCACGATACCAGTTTTTTATGTCCGATACC
>NW_024588449.1:0-1376 GCF_018398535.1 Haplochromis burtoni
AATAAAAGTATGAACATGTATTTATAAGTTACACTTGTGTTTGAATCCTGCAGCTTATCACACATTTGATTTCCATGTGTGACAACTGCAAGTGTCCAGAGTGAGGACTGTAGAGATGTGCAAAGTAGCCGGTATTTGTATCTGTATTTGTATTTGTTGAGGGGGGAAAAGTATTTGTATTTGTATTTGAGTAAAATTCAAAATAGGCGTAAAAATCCATATTTTTTTTGCGTTACACTTCTAATTAATGTTATAGTTTAAGTATTCTTTAATTATATCCATTATAGTAATTATAGATATGCAATATTAGTTCATGTTTTTGCATAAATCCAGCAATGAACATGTAACAAGAAGCGTCATTGAAAAGAATATAACAACAGCCATTGACTCATCCATGGTTAAACCAACAACTAACCTGTCCTTGTTGGAGGATGCTGAACAGACAGTGAAACTAACTTACAGAGGCAGAAAATGGCTGTGATGATGAATTGGTGATGGTGGGGTGAATTACCTAGAATAAGATGCTTGAAGTGAATGTGATTATGCATAACAGATGCTGACAGATGTTTGATATAACTGCCTCTGCTGATCTGACTTTTGCACACATTACATATCAGTTTGGTTTCATCTGCAGCACTGGGTGTAAAATGCTTCCACACAGAACTTGATCAAGTTGTTTTGGGTGGTGGAGGACCAAGAGGTGGCTCAGCAGCAGCAACACCCTTTTCCATTTGGTTGCCCAAATCCATGTGGGGAGTTTCAGCTAAGTTAATGAGTGACAGGAAACTATGCTAAGATTAACTGGCCTATAGCCTATATCTTGCTGTCTGCAAAAGACAGAGTAACTTATATGTACCACATAACTGCTTCAAGTGCATACAATTTGACACAACAACACACACATTGTTTTATCCTTTTAAACAGAACTTTAATGTTATTCTCTCGACAGCCTATTGTCTAAATCCGCGGCCCCCAACCGTTTTTTCCCCACAGACCGGCTTATGTCCGACAATATTTTTACGGACCGGCCTTTAAGGTGTCGCGGATAAATACAACAAAATAAAGCCAGTACCGGTGTTGTGCCAAAAAGTGATCCTCTGCCAAAAACTGATTTTCGATATTTGCTAAAAACTGATTGCTTGTATTTAAACTGCTATAAATAACTTGGTGGTCTATAATATGTGAAACATATGTCAAATGTGTCCCTCATGAATAATATCAAGTCATGTTGAGCAACAAACAACATTCCTGTAACAAGGTAGTTGGTTCAGATCTCTAGACTCGTATATTTCTAAATTCCTTTGGAAAGATAAACCCCCACGTATCAGCTTAAAAACACTACAAAGGACCAAGGATAAAGGAGGATTAGATCTGCC
>NW_024588450.1:0-1375 GCF_018398535.1 Haplochromis burtoni
AAAAAAAAAAAAAAAAAAAAAAAAAAAAAAAGATCAAAGAAATATGTGAAACGTTGCTGACAGTATCTGCTGTGACGACTTTGTGCAGCAACTCTCATTTCTGTAACTGCTGATCATCCACATCAGTTTGAAGCTTCTAAAACATTTTCTTACTTTTCTTTGACGTTCTTTGGAACAACTTGATTGATTTGTGTCTGTCTTACTTTCTCCTGACACTTACTTCATATACACAATAATCTCATGAGAACCAGCCTATTTATGTCCTCTGTAAAGGACATTTGTTTTCAGTCTATATCTTTTGAGTTATTCGAGCTCCCCTACTAAGACCTGATGTGCTAGATAGAGGACATCCTGGCCTTTCCATTGATATCTCGTTTGGTGTCCTCTTTTAGCTCCAAATAAGCAGGAAAGAAATGCTCAATTTTTGCCTCGGTTTGCAGGAGGATACTGCCAACAGAATTCACTCACCATCCAAAACACTGAACTCAGGTCTTCCAGTCTCTCCCATGACCGCATATGTACCAAATTAGCACCCAGGCATGCAGGCTGCTTCTACAAATATCTGTGACAGAATGCCTCACTCTCAGGAGCTCAGTGAACTCCACCTTGGTGCTGTGACAGGATGCTACCAGTGCATCAAGTCCAGCTGTGAAATGACCTCACTACTAAATGTTCCACAGTCAGCTGTTAGTGGGATTATAACAGAGTGGTCGTGACTGGGAACGACAGCAGCTCAGCCATGAAGTGGAAATCACAGAGTGGGCTCAGTGGATGATGAAGTGCAGAGTTTCTGCAGAGCCAATCATAACTTCATTTGGCCTTCAGATGAGCTCAAGAACAGAGCTGCATTAAATAGGTTTCCATGGCGACCAGCTGCATCCAAGCCCAAGCATGATGGTGCAGTGGTGTAAAGCACACGGCCACTGGACTCTAGAGCAGTGGAGACGTGTTCTCTGGAATGACCAATCACACTTCTCTATCTGACAATCTGATTGACGACTATAGGTTTGGTGGTTGCCAGGGCAACAGTACTTGTATGACTGCATTGTGCCAAAAATAAAGTTGTCATCAACACTTGGGTGGGCTGACAGCATATTAAACCTTGTGGATTCAAAATTGGATGCTACTCAAGTTTACATGTGTGTGAAGGCAGACGAGTCATCACTTTTGGTGATACAGTGTAAAGTTGCACTGATTGATTTCCATGAACAACACTGTGGTTCAGTGTTGTCCTGATGGAGTCTCATTAACAGCAGCCAGTATGATCCAGGCTTTCGCTGCTGGGTCTCTTTGTGACCTCTCAATCATTATATTAATGCTGCTATCCTGTATATATTGTACATACTATTGTTTGAGTACTTACGATTGTTTTTTT
>NW_024588451.1:0-1375 GCF_018398535.1 Haplochromis burtoni
AACAGCAGCCTCAGATTTCTTCTTAGACAGAAGATTTACAGTGCAGAGAAAAAGTCAATAAAGGGAAAAATAGAACGGGTAAATTTCAAGTTTGTTATTTAGGTTATTAGGCTTAGCAACACACCTGTTAACATTTGTTTGAAACAGTTATCAACAGTAACAGACTGAACTGGACTTAATAACAGGAGTGCATATAATTTTAGTAAATTATTCTGGAGTATCAGCTGCACTGGGTATGTAAATCGGGCCATCCAGCTGCGGTGCTGATAGTACGCCACTCGTGCCAAAAATCCGGACAAATGTCATTCGATCAAGGAGCAAATCTGCATCAGATGAGATCAGCTGACTTTGCGTGTGCATGTGCTGTGCACAGCGGTGTGTACTCTGTGTGTTAACAAGAAAAACGCATATAAGAAAGTGATGCGCAAAAGCACGGTAGTGACAGAATTGATGCGCATTATTGATATTTGAAGCATGTGCACCTGCACATTAACACATGGGTACGGTGGAATATATTTTTTACTCACTCAAAGTGCTCGTGCTCTCGTCCACTCCCCACAAAAAAAAATAGCAGCTGTGCAGTGTCTGTGGCATCGGTGCTCTTATCGCATGCGATGGAGTAAAAATCAAAAGCCCAGCTTTATCAGACAGTTGCAGTCTAATGTTGGCTGACAAGTCTTCAATGCATCACACAACTGTATTTCTGGACATGCTGACGTTGTTGAAGTCCTGTACTTTTTCCGGGCACATTATTTCGGTGACTTTAACGAGGCAGTGTTTTATGAGGTCTCCATCTGAAAAAGGCTTACCATGTTTTGCGATGAGTTGGGCGACCTCTTAGCTGGCTATTGTAGCCTTTTCCTGGACCTTTTGAGCAAGAAAAAAACACTGTTGCTGACCCTGCAGGATAGCTACCATTTGCTTTAATTTCTGCACCAGTGTAGGATGCATAGACCTGATGTCTGGTTTCATAATGACGTCGTACATTATACTCTTTCATAACTGCCACGGTTTCAGTGCAAATCAAACAGACACACTTCCCCTTGAATTCTTTAAAGAAATATTCACTCTCCCACCGTGTCTGAAATATTCTGCATTTACTTTCTACCTTTCGCTTCTTTGGTTCTGCCATGTTTAGTAACTTGGGGTAAATTTATTCTGTGATTGTTCTTTTTGGTGGAGCAACTGCCTTGATCAACAGCAGCTCCCCCTGGTGTTAAAACTAAGAAGTGCAATACACTCAAGCAAAAGTTGAAGTGCGGTCCATATTCTATTCTATTTATAAAATTACTTGCGGGCCAATTAGTTTGGACACCCCTGCCTTAAAGCATAGCGTCTCTTTGATAGATAAATGCCCAGAGTTACACCATCTATC
>NW_024588452.1:0-1374 GCF_018398535.1 Haplochromis burtoni
TAAAGCATAAATAACACCAAAGAGCTGGGCAGGTTAAAAAAGACTGCACTCTTTTCCACCATACACTTGATAGAGTTACTCAGGAGAGGTGACTCGCTCAGTGCTTTGGTAACAAGGAGTCCAACAAACCACAACCACATAGTGCAGGTTATAGCTATGATGGTGAAGAAAGCTCTCAGCTTTAATCGGTCAACACGCTGGTTTTCCCCACCTTCTTTTCCAGGTCCTGGGTGAATCAGAACGCACAGAACAGAGAGGCTACAGAAAAATGTGATCATGATCACTAGAGCCAAAACAAAGAATAATGGGACAAGCCTGTTAGAGGTTAAAGTTCGATGCACTCCTATCAGTCCAAAGCAAAACAGCCAAACACAACCAACACTGATATTTCTGATCCTGACCCCATGGACATTTTTAAGATGTAAGTAGGAGATGGGGTGAACAACAGCCAGGTAGCACTCTAAACAGCTCAGGATATGAAAACCCATCTCTGCATACAAACCAGTGTGGGAAGCAATGGATCCTACTGTAAACATAGCTGAGTGATTATTGTATTTTCCACCAAAGGTACAGAAGCATCCAGCTACCCAGATCAGCTCTGTAGCAGCCATGTTGTAGGCGAAGATGTCAGAGTGGCTTGCTGTTTGAAAGGAATGCTGCTGCCGCCATTGCTGGTAACCCAGGTAGAGGACAAGTGTGGAGACAGGGAGGAGAAAGATGGCTCTCATTGCACTGATGGCAGTGAACATGTTTGAGCTAGCTGTATGGTTGAAGCAGTCGTACTCCAGAAAAAAGTTGAAGGTGGAGTTCACTGACATGGTGTCTGTGTTCTGTAGGTCTTAGGACCAAAACGCAAAATTTAAGAGATAAATACAATAGGCAGGGAGGATTATTGTTATGTCTTATCAGTCAAAACTAGTTGTTGTTGGTTTTATTTAAGGGCAGCACGGTGGTGCAGTGGTTAGCACTGCTGCCTCACAGCAATCTGGTTGGGCTTTTCTGTGTGGAGTTTGCATGTTATCCTCATGTTCTCTCCAGGTACTCTGACTTTCTCCAACAGTCCAAAGACATGCATGGTATACCCTGCCTCTCGCCCTCTGATAGCTGGAACAGGCTCCAGCCCCCTGTGACCCTGATAAGGAAGAGAATGGATGGATGGCTTAATTTAATATGCCTACATTTAAGGTAGGATGAGGAAAAACAATGAAGAAACCTATTAAGGATGTAAAAAGATTGACCTTTGTGCTTCTGAAAAGCAATGCAGTCATGAACATCACCTCAACATGCAAACTTTCTAATGCTCTATGGGAACAGACTGTCTTGCTCTGTGGCTTCAGAAATAATTTTGCCGTTAACTTTGTTGTCTCAGTTTCT
>NW_024588453.1:0-1373 GCF_018398535.1 Haplochromis burtoni
AAAGGCTTGCCTCCTCTTTGGTTTTCTTCCACAGCTCGCAGTGTTGCCTCCAGTGCTATAGCATATGAACAGGCAGACTCCCCAGACCTCTGAACACGCTCATAGAAGTCCGCTAGTAGGTCTGAGGAGCTCTGTGTGTCGCCGTACTCTGCTCTCAGTTCTTCGAATGCCCTTTCAGGTGTTTGGTCATGGAGAGGTAGATTCAGGACCAGCTTTCGGGCTTCACCAGTTAGGTGATGCACCACCGTGGAAAAGCGGAGGTGAATGGGGAGCTCTATTGCCTCAAGAAGATACTGCATGTCACGAATCCAGTCCTCTACAAGCACCTTGCTGTCAGCACTGCCAGTGAAGACTTGGACATTTTTCACTTGATGAGTCTGTATAAAACCACCGTAGGCAGCTAATGGGGGGTTAGCGTTGGCTGCAGCCCCGCCCGGAGCGCTTAAAGATGTATGCACCTGCTGGGGGGGTATGCCAGGGTATCCACTAACTTGGGGGTCTAAAGCAGAGGTTGGTACGTGCATTGAGGCATGGGTGCCGGGTGGGGCAATAAAACCTCCATGGGTCATATTCACGATAGGGGGCATGACAGTGTTGGGGCTTATAGCAGATGAGAGGAGGGGGGCTCGAGAGTCATGGACAGCAGCTAGTGGCATGTGGGGCAAACGGGGCGTCAGCCCATGCTTTGAACTTTCAAGGGTCTGCTCGGCTGCAGAGGGATTATTCATTATGCCCACTCCCTGCACTGTTAGGGGGCTTGGCATGGCGGCTTGGGGGGCAGGTGTGGAATACAGATGGCTGGTGTATGCTTGGGGGCTGAATGGAACGGTCATCGTTGGGTAAGGAGTGTTAAGTGATTGGTTCAGGGTGGGATGCTGGGTACTGTGCACCGCTGGGTAGTTGGGATATGAGGCAACATGGGGTGCCGGTGTAGCAGTGGGCCCATGGACACTGGCCTGAGGGGAAAAAGCAGGGGGCATAGTTATCTGTACATCTGGCCGAAACACTGGAGGGGCTGTAGTTAGAGGGCTGTGGTTGGACTGGCTTGTCTGGTTGGCTGGCACTGAACTTGGGCAAATTTCAGATAGGTGTGAGGGCACCTGCATTTGGCCTCCATAGGGTGGCAGTGGTGGGGCATGAGCTGGAGCCACGCCAAGATCAGTCTGGGGTGAAAGCATGGTTGGTGGTGGGGTCTGTTGTGTGCCCAGCCCAGAGTCGGTGAGGTCCCTGATTGGGGTGTGATCCTGTAACCGCTGGCCAGTGAAGCTGGGGAACTGGGTGACCAGCTTCGACTTCACTGATGACTGTTGGTCCACTGTACTGGCGCTAGCTGTTGCCCCTTCATTCAAAAGGTGAGGCTGTGCCCTCTTTGG
>NW_024588454.1:0-1373 GCF_018398535.1 Haplochromis burtoni
CTTTGGAGTACGACTGTACTCATCATCAGGCATCATTACCGTAAAGTGTAAGGCAATAAGCTTATCTTCTGTTTTTCTGACAATATGTCAAACAAGAGTATTTATTATTATTATTGAGTAAATTAAACTGCAATTAAAGGGACTTGTGAAAAAATGTTTCATTAGCACGATGGTGATTTTCTAAAAACTCTTTGATAGGATGCCAAAGAGGAAGAACCTGAGAACTCTGGATACAAATGAACTTCCCTTCTGCACAGCAGGAGGAAATGTTGATAAATCATTTGGGTAGACGGGAGGAAGAGAAAAGGGGATGACGTATAGCACAGGTCCTCAGCTGGAACACACAACTACGCAGAACATCTGTATGCCTTAAACATTAGGCTTCAGGATGCTTCTTCGCCTTTTCCCACAAAATTCCTAAGTGGAAAGACACAGTGTGTTTGTTCGCCACATGATGCATATCCTTGGATTCTTGACTGCGTCGTTAAAAGAGAACAGTCTGGGAAAGTGTGACTTTAAAAACAAAAAAAAGTAATCAGATTTAGCATCAGACCCTTATTTGGTTTAGTTAAATGTTAAATTTGATCGGGGAAAAAACAAAAAACAAAACATTACCAAGTAACAAGAAAGATCCTGCTATATTCCTAGAAGGTAATTTGTCTGTTAAATTCTTCAGTATTCCACAGCCTCTCCAGGGAAAGCATCACTTTCCTGCCGGCGAATGCTCAATGGAGCTGAAACGCTCCACTTACTTATTAAATATTTAAAGAGCAGATGTGAAATAAGAGCTTCTACCTTTGGATTGTCATAACAAGGCCGCTTCAACAAAACCCCTGCCTGTCCTATCTGGAATATTCTCCAGGATATTCCAGACATTCCAGGACCAGCAGGACGCCATTTATATTTGTAGACACAAACGTAAAGGCCAACGTGTACCAATGCACAGATTTATTCATCCTGCACGCCATCAATCATCCTAACGAGGAGCCAACGGGAGCCTTTGACCCTCTAATGGCTGGAAGAGGTTAAAGGTCGTTAAATGAATGCAGTCACAGCTCGACACAGTACACCACGGGACCGATATAACGACCGACTCCAGCTTTTATTAAATATATATCAGCCTGACAGCATCTCACAATGTATTTGGTTCAATAAGGCGATAAAGCTCAGTGTGCACATGTGTTTAGGCGAAGCTTTGATGATCCCCATCGGGAAAAGACCCTGCTGCTGCTACAGGAAGCTATTGTCGTTGTTATTGTTGTCACGGAATGAAAATAAATAAAAGGATTATTAAAAATATGCTGAACAGAAAAGGCAGAAAGCCAAAATCAACTTTAGAACTGACTAGAAAAACTAACACAGTTTCCATTACA
>NW_024588455.1:0-1372 GCF_018398535.1 Haplochromis burtoni
CCAAATTGCTCTCAAATACCTGACCCGAGCCAGCCAGTCTGTTAGCACTGAGGGGCTGACAGGACCCTGTCCCCAAACATTCCCAGGGCGTCCACCCTGTGTGTATGTTAGTGTAAGTGGGGCCGAGCTGTGGACCCTGTGCAGGGACAGGCGTGTGTTTAGACAGGGTCTCCCCCTCATGGGATTAGACAGCCTTAGGACTGTGGCAAAGAAAAGAAAACATGACATGCTAGGCTGCCAACTGCATAAACAGTAGCAGTGAGTGGTGGCATTTCACCATGTCTAGAGCAAAGAGTGGCACCTTGCATGCTTGTCATTTAGTCTGAGGCCATTTATAAAAGTAGACCTACTCGTTCCAGCTCTATATTTTTATTCATGGACTCTAGAAGAGAGCATTATGTGATTCACAGTGAAAAATAATCCTTATTTATTAACACCAGGTCAATGTGATTTGTTTGAAAGAAGCCAGCTTTCTTCTGATTGGCTGCTTGTATCATGAACAAAAGGTTTGAACAGAGTGGGTGGGGCTTCTGTGCTCAGAGTCAGAGCTGTGTGCCTGAGATAACCATATTAAGTATATCTGCTGTAACTGACATCACACAGAGCCAAGAGTAAAAAAACTCCACAATAAACTGTTGTAAACCAAGCCTTTTCTGAAGACCAACTTTTCAAAGGAAGTGAAATGTGAAATGTCTAGCTATTATAAAAAAAAAACAACCCAAAAAACCCCCCACAAATTTTCCACAAATTACTTTACAATGTGCAAATGAGACACTTTGTTATTATATCCATCATTTAGTCAAATACAAGGTCCTCTCAAAGACACATAGTCAATATCTTTGATGGAAAACATCTAATCTGTCAAAAAACATTGTAAAACATTTTTATTAATGATCTGAAAATACTGCCGTTTCTCTTACAGTAAAATTGTTGGCAACTTTTCAGGACACATTGTTTCCAAATGCCAGTAAAAGACACATAAATCTTTCACACCTAGAAAAGAGGCAAACCCTGGTCTGACGCTAAGGAGAATTACCAGGCTGAGCCATTAGACTTGACTTATGCACATAAAATGTGTCTTGTCCTGATGACCTCTGGGTTTTTCCAATCTGAACCAAGAGAAATGCTCAGTCTGTCATGAAATGTCAAATAAACTTAGATAAGCAACACTGAAAACTTCAAAAAAAAAAAAAGTAAATTCATATTTAGTAGTTACAAAGTATTTCAGCAGTCTATGCAGCAGCAACACTGAGTTAATCTGATAAAACAGCTGTACATTAAAATCTATGGACATTCTTCCACATAGAGCATCTCTATTTAACCCGACAGGGGACAGTGGAAGTATGTGTGTGTTGCAGTGAGTCTGGGGGTG
>NW_024588456.1:0-1372 GCF_018398535.1 Haplochromis burtoni
AGTGTAACTACCGCCCCTCTCCCCTCTTCCCAGCGCAAAGCACAAGGCTCGTGTGAGGATTGAAGCGAAAAAAAGTGCGAGAGAGAGGGTGAGAAATAGAGGGGGGGAAAAAAAAAAAACAGGCTCCCAATAAGGAGCCAGCTCCCGTAGTTCTCTTCAAAGAGTCGGCTCTAAGAGCTGTCTCGTTTCGACCAACACATCACCAACAACCATGATGAAAAACGCTCATCTGCTTCCATCACCATCAGCTGATTAACATTGAGCTGCTGCAGTCAACACCATCAAACTAATTTAATGTTTAATGTTATTTTATTTAATGCTTTTATTTTTAAATCTTTACCAGAGCTTAAAGACTGTAGATGTTCACACCTGCTGTTAGAAAACCGAGCTCACGGCAGTATTTTTTTTATAACAGTAAATTTTAATTTTTATTGGTTACCGTGTTTATTACCACTTTTATCAGTAATGTACTTCCTATAAAATATAGATTTGATAAGTTATTGGTTTATTGAAATCAGCTAGTGAACACATCGATCACTTTATTGAACTACACGCCTTACACTCTTGTGAGCTCTGGTTACTAACAGCAGTTGTGAATGTTTGGAGTCCAAAACACAGATAAAGATTAGATTAGCAGCTCAGATGGAAATCAGCCAATTGTGAGGGGAGCAGAGGACTAAAACTGTGAGAGTTGTGGGACAAGTGAAGAGAACACTGTTGGCATTATTTTTAGCATAAAAGATGGAAATGTAAATAAATGTTAAATTTTAAAATTGATCATTGCCTCCTGTGCCTAAATGAATATATATATACTGAATACCAGTAAAAAAATGAAGTAATGCACTCCTTTCAAGGATGCCCCAAAGACCATCACTTTTCAAAAATAATAATAATAATAATGAGTAATACAAATAATATGAAAGTTACTTACATGTCAAAGATGGTTTTTGTGATCTTGAAGAATCTAAACGTGATAAGGAAATGAAAGAAAGTGCATGAGGAAAAAAAATACAAACATTTTCGTTTTTCCCCAGGATAATTCAATATAAAAGATTCTCTTATTAAACAAAATGAACGGTGTAATTAAAAGTCTGAAAGGCACTGCATGTCTTTATATGGTAAACTGACTAATTCAAGCAGCAAACACTAGCAGTGCAAAAATCTATCTAACTAGGTGACAGACTTTAAAGTCACAGGAAGTTATATCAAAATGGTGACTTATGCCAGAACAAATGACTGAAGTTTGGCTAGCTGGTATATACAGGGAGTGCAGAATTATTAGGCAAATTAGTATTTTGTCCACATCATCCTCTTCATGCATGTTGTCTTACTCCAAGCTGTATAAGCTCGAAAGTAGTGATGTTCGATTCGT
>NW_024588457.1:0-1372 GCF_018398535.1 Haplochromis burtoni
TCTGAGCACCAAACCTGTGGACTGTTAGTCTGCAGATAAGAAGGAAAACACACAGAATTCTCATGTTTGTCATTTTTCATACCGTATTATTATAGTATATTCGTTTACCAGTCCAACAGATTTATGTTCCCAAATGGATCATTACAGCTTTTGCCACACTGGTCCACTTGATTGTCAAAGTGTATTAGCTCTTTATTATTTCTTTCCTTTCTTTACAGGTTTTAAGTTGAGATTTAAACTGGAGGAGAGAACCAATGTGTCTTATATCTGAGGAAATAGAGTTCAACTGAAAGCTCTGCTTCCCATGGTGCTGTGGTGCAAAGAAAGCACAGCAAGTTGGATAGAAGAAGAAGATCGAAGTGAGTGAGCAGTTGAGCTAGTGGTTAATAGGTTAGAAAAGTAAGGAGGAGCAAGGTTATGAAGGGCCTTGAAGGTGAGCAGAAGAAGCTTGTATACTATTTCACCGCGAGCCAGTGAAGTTCCTGAAGGATAGGGATGATGCGCTGGTAGGAGGGGCTTCTGGTAATAACGCGGGCAGTGAAGTTTTGAACCAGTTGAAGCTTGTGGAGGGATTTCTGGGGGAGACCATGCAAGAGACAATTACAATAGTCAATGCGAGAAGTAACAAGACTGAACAAGAATGGATGCACACTGGGTGGAAAGTGAAGGACGTAATTGGTTAATGTTGTGTAGATGGAAATAAACAGAGGGCGTGAGATCACTGATGTGAGATTTATAGGATGGTGTCACCCTAAACAGGTTACTAAGGGTCTTAACCTGAGGTGAAGGAAAAACTGGAGTTTTCAATAGTGAGAGTGAAATGATTTGCCTTCAGCAGGTTGGATTTACTGCCGATAAGAAGGATTTCAGTTTCATCCTCATTGAGCTTAAGAAAATTAGAGCGGAACCAGGATTTTAATTAGGATAAGCTTTCTGTAAGAGAGAAGGTGGGAGGGAGGAGTCAGGCCTGCAGGAGAGATATAACTGAGTGTCATCAGCAAAACAGTGAAATTTGAAGATCAAATTCTGGAAAACGGTACCAAGAGGGAGGATGTATATTATGAAGAGGGCCTAAGTGCCAGGTTGGGGAAGTTTCACTCTTGGTGTTTCTAATTTATATGCAATTGACTGAAGCATATACATATTGAATAATTCATAGGACTTTGTACAAAATATAAATGTCTTCCATGTGTTATATTGTGGTTTGATGTTTGCATATGTGGATGTTTTGTTCCTCATTTGGTTTGCTTCCCCCAGACTTGGGCTATTCCAGATGCTCACCTGAATGATAGAGAATAAAAAGAAGCCAGTTGCTGTTACAGGGGTTGGGTTCTTTGGTGTGTTTTGGTGGGTACACTCATGCTTTCATTAA
>NW_024588458.1:0-1372 GCF_018398535.1 Haplochromis burtoni
ATTTAAATAAATAAAAAATATTGGTCTATTAAATGACTGGCAGCTAGACCATCGCCGGGGACTCTGTAGTGGTAAGAGGCTTAAAAACAGACGATCTATACTGTCAACAAACAGCTCTTCATCTGCATTTTTTCAGAATAAATTGTTTTCTTTTTTGTGCACCAGATGAAACTCGAAAAGTGGGATAAATCAACACACACACACACACACACACACACACACACACACACACACACACACACACACACACAGGATGGAGATGATAACTTTACATTCGTTAGGGTACACTGAGTGTAAGTATAGAGAGGAGGAATTCCTACTTCTCATTCATCTGCAATGTGCATCGTGTCAAAAATGTCCTTAACTGTCCTTGTAAAAGTAGCTCTAAAAAAATGAAGAAAAACTCGTTCTCTCACTTAATAAATAAGAAATCTTAATAAATCTAAATCCACTATTGTAAAAAGAACGAAATAGCCCTCAGTCTTTGCCAAAAAATGTTTCCATTTGTAGACCTCTACTCACTCCTCCCAGACTTTTTAAAGTCTTTTAAGAGACACAGGGGGACGGTTTTGATTTGACCAAGCAGCCAAATATACGGCCTTCTGATGAGTGAAGACTGCAGTTTTTGAAACCACCAGCTCTGCAGACACTAGAAAAATGCACAAATCCGTACCAGCTGCCCTGTGATCCAGTGTTTCTGGTCCCCTCATCACATCCATGCTTCTTTCTTCCACTTAAAACGTCGCTCTTTTGTGAACACTTTTCTAAGTATATTATACTTTTAAAATGTGGCACATGTAATGTGATCATCAAAGAACATGATCTTTAAAAAATCTTTAATCATATGAAAGCATGTCATATTTTGATTAAACTTTTATAATGTTTTTCTTACACTGTGTGTAATTTTTATAGAAACCTTGTTCATTGTATGAATGTGTAATTAATTATCTTTTTATCTATAATAAAATGTTTAATCTTGCATTTTTGTACTTTGTGGTTATTGAAGAAAAATGAGTCACACATAGCACTGATAAACGCAGACGACTGAAAGAAATGTTTGATGGAAAATTAAACAAGTGTTGTAAAGAGAGGGTTCTAACTCACCAGTGTTTAAATAAAAAAGTCTTGAGTCTGTATGTAAAACATGAAAAACTCCATAGCAGTGATACTTGTTCTTACATAGGTGCACTTATTCTTTGTTATGGCACTTTACTGATCCAATAAAACAAGAAGATCTCATATTAAAGGACATTTTTTGGCCATCCTGTGTTCTCATTTGCTGTATTCTCTTAATATATTAGAGCTATTTTCGGGGACAATAATACTTATGTTTTCAATGAGGTTGTGATCTTAAAGTCAGTCTCATGATTTT
>NW_024588459.1:0-1371 GCF_018398535.1 Haplochromis burtoni
TGACGTGATAAAACTGTGGGGTTGTATACTGTCAATGTAGAGTGAAATGATCTTGTGGAAACAGCAACTTTGCTTTTAATGGGATTCTGAAGTCAGTGAAAGAGTGGGTCATACATGGGCAATTTCAACGGGCCATTACTTTGAAAGGCAAAATCAAGGCGACTTGAAATTGACTTGATATCCCGGTGATAGTGTACACTGTTGATCTTGAGTGAAATTATCCCGTGGAAACAGCAATTTTCATTTTTAAAACATTCTGAAATAATTGAAAGAGTATACCACATATGGGCAAATTCGATGGGCCATTAATTTGAAAGGCAAAATCAGACCAACTTGAAATTTACATGGTTTTGCTGTCGGGTTGGATAATGTTGATCTAAAGTGGAATTACCCTGTGGAAACAGCATATTTCAATTTAAGAGCATTTTGAAATCGTTAAAAAGAGTATATCTCGTATGGTCAATTTGAAAAGTCTTTTATACTGGAAAGCAAAATCAGCCTGACTCAAAATTGATATAGTATCATAGTGGAGTTGGATACTTTTGATCTAACATGGATTCATCCCGTGGAAACAGCAAATTTCAATTTAAGAGCATTTCGAAATCATTCAAAGAGTTGGTCGTCTACGGGCAATTTGAAAAGGCTTTTTTTTGGAAGTCAAAAACAGAGTGACTTGATCTTGACATGGTATCACTGTGGGGTTGGATACTGTTGATCTAAAGTGGAATTATCCTGTGGAAACATGAACTTTTCATTTAAGAGCATTTTGAATCTGTTAAATGAGTAAGTCATATATGGGGAGTTTCAATGGGCCATTACTTTGAAAAGCAAAATCAGAATGACTTGAAATTGATATGGTAACATTGCAAGGTTGGATACTATTGACCTAAAGTGGAATTACCCTGTGGAAACAGAAATTTTCAATTTTAGAGCATTTTGAATTCGTTCCAAGGGTAAGTCATATATGGGCAATTTGAAAAGGCTTTTATTTTGGAAGTCAAAATCAGACTGACTTGATATTGACATGGTATCACTGTGGGGTTGGATACTGTTGATCTAGAAAATCCTGAGCATTTTCTGGCAGATGTTGAAGGACCTCAGTCGCCTCAAAAAATAGAGACGACTCTGGCCCTTTCTGTAAAGTGCTGTGGTGTTTTTAGCCCAGTCCAGTTTATTGTCAATGTGTACTCCAAGGTATTTATAGTCCTCCACAATGTCAACACTGATCCCCTGGATTGAAACAGAGGTCAAGTGTTTCCTGGTCTTCCTGAAGTCCACTATCAATTCCTTGGTCTTTGCCACGTTGAGCTGCAGATGATTCTGCTCCCACCACGTGACAAAGGAGTCGACCACATCTGTCTCATCATCCCT
>NW_024588460.1:0-1370 GCF_018398535.1 Haplochromis burtoni
TCTGATTAGTGGCTGACCTGCTCTGCCACCTGAGCTACAGCCACCCCAACTGAAGAACCGAAATACAATGGATTTACCTAATTTAAGGTGATGCACCATTGACATTGAACCATTTAGTAGCATACATTCTATACATTCTAATATACTCACAATTGACAATGAGGTTATAAGCAGGGCTGGCCTTGTTTCCAAAAGCATTAATAGCCATACAGCAGTAGTTTCCATTATCATAGCGCTCCACCATACTGAGGTGGAGTGTCTTATTTTCCATGTAGAAAACAGTTCTGTTTTCATCATGCAGTATCTCCCCATTCTTCATCCAGTAAATGTATTCAGCAGGTCCAGTTACATTGCATGTTAAGTTATATGAATAACCTTCTATGGCCGGCATCATTGGTGCTTTTACTTCCACATTTTCTATTTGATCTGCAAACAAAACAAACACAACAGTCATTTGATCAGAAAGACATGACAAAGGTAACTTACATCAAAGCTGTTGTTAAAAAGGTCCAGCAGTGCCCACATTTAACCTTTAGTATGAGCCCTCAAATGCTCCAAAACTGGTATGTTAACCGCACTAGCAAAGGCAACACCATCCTTTAGCGCATCTCGGTGAGTTTTAATAAATGGCCCACGGCAGCCACACAACAGCCTATTGTCCCTGATGCCCTCTGGTTATAGACATAACATTGATAAATCACACACTGGCACGCTATGGAACACTTTCTTTTTTTTCCAAAACCCGCAAAGCATGAAGAAATGAGACAAACACACAACACACATGCACATAGATATGCAAGTATAATTTAAGATCTGTGCATTGTCTTTTATTTACTGCCTTCTGTAAAGTTTCATACGATATTGATATGTTTTATGTATTTGTAATTAATTTTTCTGTGCCTGAACTTTCGGTATTTCACATAACTGAAATTATCTGAACTCCAGATAATTGACTTGCAACAAATATCTTGAAATGTTAAAATCATATCACTCAGTTGCGTAAATCTTTAAAATATCAAACTCACAGATGACAACGAGCATGTAAATAGCGCTGGGCATGTTTCCAGCAGCATTAATAGCCAAACAGTAGTAGTTTCCAGTGTCATATCGCTTTACTGGATTAATCTCAACTGTCTCGTTATCCTTGTGGAAAAAAGTCCTGTTGTCTTCATGCAGTCTCTGCCCATTCTTCATCCAGTAAATGTAGTCAGCAGGTCCAGTTACATTGCATGTTAAATTATAGGCGTAACCTTCTTTGACAAAGGTCACTGGTGCATTTAGTTTTACATTTTGGATTGGATCTGCAAACAAAGCAAACCACATAACACTTAATTTCTCTATTTAGCTGCCATTCCTCTTTCTAAGAAGGA
>NW_024588461.1:0-1370 GCF_018398535.1 Haplochromis burtoni
TTTACGTGAAAAGGGAAAGACCATCTCTGAATCGAGGAGGGGGCTTTCACCATCTTCCAGGCTGTGATTGCAGCTGGGGATTGCTTGTGGTGAGCAGCAGATCAAAAGACTTAAGGGTTATTATTATCATTATTATTATGTAATATTCAAAACTGAACTGTAAATGTTATCTTTTTCAATCATTTTTTCAAGGACGTAATTTTTTTAATCAGTGTTTTCATAAAAGCCTTTATGCATTTAATACTACTAGGGGGAACACACATGAGATTGAAGCTGGACAAGTTTGAAACCTTTTGTCTGAAGCCAAGTTTGAAAATAAAAATGAATATCACTTTAGCAGGCTTCTAATTTGAAAAGATTCTCCACTCAGCTTTGCAGTTTCTAATATGATTGAAATGCGGCCAAGATGCTGCTCATTTTATATTTCCACTTGTTTCTCCACTTTTCCCCCTATACAAATGCATTTAAATCCGGCTCACCCGTCTAACTGTGTACTTGCCCTGTACCACTACACTTGCTGTCTTTGTAAAGTCTGCCCCTCTTCTTTTTTTCCACATAATCCAGTCATTAAGTCTGATGTCATTAGCCATTTCCGGGTCCAAACTCCACTACAGGTCCCAAAGTCAAACGAACACTGAGAGTTACAAACTGTCTAAATTCTTTCATCTTTAATAAAATGATCAGTGTGGCTGCTCTACCAGGTGTAACAATTACGTTTAAAATGCAGGCATCACCTGCACAAAGAGTAGTAAACGTCAGAGCAGCAGTAGCCCTGAACAGCTGATCACAACCAATACACAAAGAAAACCTACTGGAGCTCTCAATAGAAATTATTGTGAGTTGTGAATCTTTTTCCCTTCCTCAGCCACTACAACTGATTTTAGAGCTGCCCTGCACGCTGCATCCCACTTTAACACTTCTACCTATTCATTTTCTGTTTAGAGGCAAAGTCACTCTCTACAATTTAGACAACAGAAAATAAAGCTGTTTTTTTTTCTCTGCTTCTGTTCATGTTCCTGTTGATAATTTAAGTAATTCAAGCTTAGTATTAGAATTACAATTTAAACTGAAGTAAAATTTGTTATCTCATTATTCTTTTATTACATGAATATCGTGCCATGGTTTATTTATATCCGTATTATGCAGGGCTCTAGAGTGCGACCAAATTTTTCAGTGGTGCGACTAAAAAAAAAAATTTGGTTGCACCTGTGCAACCAACTGTTCGGGTAGCAAAAAAAAAAAAAATCTGCAACCTTCCCTGTGGTCAACAACAGACACACATCGTGGACTAAACCAATCAGAGATAGTAAGGGGCGGGACCTCTCTGATTGGCCGTGGTCCAGTTGAAAGTGCAGGTGGAAGTGGGAGGT
>NW_024588462.1:0-1369 GCF_018398535.1 Haplochromis burtoni
AGTTCCGTCTGTTGTTGCTAAGAGGGTATTTTTGGCTGGCACACTCAGCAAGCTAATTGAGATGAGCCACGAGGTTTGCACGTCCACAGTAAGATAGTAAATAGTAAGATAAATAAAAGAGTGCCTTTTTTGGACCTCCCCACGATGTAAGGATTAAGGTTTTATTCCCTTTGAGTGAGGCCAATGAGTTCTGACGGCATTGTATCGGCTGTGGTTGGACATCATTACATGTTAAGGCATGTCGAAGAATCCTCCTGTCCGAAATAAATGTCAGTTAAAACACAAGGAACAAGTTGAGCTTTATTACGACTCGAGGGGAGTAACAGTCAGAACTCAGCCTGCTTCGTGCTGGAGGAGAGAGAAGGAGAAAGAGGTCTGCTGCAACGGAGCCGAGTGGGAGCGGAGCTGGGCCGAGCCGAGCCGACAGCGCGCCGGGTCACGTGATTAAGCTCGCGTCTCTCTCAAGCATCACTCAAACATACACACAGACATCCCATAAAGCAAACAGAGTCCAGCGGTGCAGCTTGGTTAAGCTACAAAGAAGTAACCCGTTTATACAAGTTAAATGTGGAGAGTAGATTTCTTTAGCTCATCTTAAAGGGACTCTGTCAAGCAAGGAAAGTGGAAGTGTGGTGGTTTGGAGTAAAAGTTTAAGCTCATGTTATTGTTGTTTATGCTAAGTAACTGTAATTAAGGTACGTTTAAGTTGATTATAAGGGTTTGCTTATTTTTAAGACTGCATTAGATATTTAAAGGTCACATTATAGTATTTTGTTTGACATTGAAGGTTATTTTCTGTTTTACTACAAGTGAAGAGCAATTTACTATTTTGGTTTAAGAGTTTGTGACATATGTTTAAGTTGACTCTTTAAAGTAAAGCAATTTAAGGTCCTAGGTGCTTCATAAGGTGACTATTCACATATTTAAGTTGACCTAGGTGACTTGAGTGTAGTACAATACCTTTGACTGTCTGTGACATGGAGCAAGAAGGCTGTGACACTGAAGCTGTGGAGCAGCAAGAAGCTTTTGAAGAGCAAGGAAGTTTGCCAGAACCATGCACAAGTAAAGCTACTAAAGAAGGAAGTTTGAGGAAAAGTCAAAGAGTTAAGAAGTTCACTGAAAGGGGCCAAGCACTACATGATGAAAAGGTGAACAAGCTTCAAGCTCGCTTCAAAGTCAGTTATGAAATGTGGAAAGTTGTTGCAAAACAAGGCAAAAAGGCACTTGAAGAACCTGTTAGTGCAAAACTTAAAGAGCTTATCGGCCGAGTTGAACATACCTCGGAAGAAGTGAAACAAGTTTATGATGAACTGCGCAATCATGAAACTCCTGATGCAGACACTCGCCGCAGAGTGGACACCTGTGATGC
>NW_024588463.1:0-1369 GCF_018398535.1 Haplochromis burtoni
GTTTGATGTTGATATAACTAAACTACAAAGATACAAGATGCTTGTCGGGTCTTTGAATTGTTGTAGACAGTTAATTCCTAATCTGATGATTTAGCGTTTTTGATTTTCCGAGGTGTGAATCACGTTGTGTGCCTTTATTTTGAAGGATTAACCCGGAAGTATATTAGTTGTAGCTACTTTCAGAGGGTCATACTTCTGTAGTTAGAAGTAATCCGCTGTTACTATTAGGGCTAATTTGTTATCTGACTTTTGTGTGTAATGGCGCTCCACTTGAAAGACAAAGAAGCTTACCAGAGACTGAACTACCTTTACCAGGTTGGAGAAAGTTTTAGTTAATTATCGTCACGATGCTTCCAGCTACAGTCACATGCTACATAAATGCTAGCATGCTCTCTGTTTTGAATGTGGTCGCTCAGCTGGTTTCTTACGTTTTGTCCACAGGCTGCACATTGTGTTTTAGCTCAAAATCCGGAAAATGTGGAGCTGGCTCGTTTCTACTGCTTCTCACAGAAGACGATTGCAAAGCGTCTCGTTCTCAGACAGTAAGTTGAGATGATAATCACGTGTACTTAAATACTGATTTTTAACAAATCCCGTTGATCACATTGTCTGGGGAGCAAAAGAGTAATGCAGGATATTTCGGCGTGCCACAGAGCTCCCTTTAGATCAAGTATTGAACTACTGAGATGAAAATGTCACAGTTAAAAAAAAAAACCCAACAAGTTATTGAAATAGTGTTAAATATACGATACCGTACGAACTACACAAGCACACATAAGGACCAGAGATCGTTTAGTGGGCCCTGTGCTCACAGACCAGCAGCTCAGTTGGCATTTGTCTGGAACATCTGCCACGTTTACCCTGCTGTATTCACAAATGAGAGCAGTCTCACACTGACAATGTGTGGACAAGTGTTATGATGTTAATGTGTAGCTGTGTGAAGATTCACATATATTTACATGAGACTGGTCTTGGAGCTGATGGACAGTAGTAAAATCAGAATGTACTTAAAGATGGACTAACATTTTAATGTTTCAATATATGTAGAGATCCATCGGTGAAGAGGACATTGTGCAAGAGGTGCTGCTCTTTGCTCATTCCAGGTGTAACTGCTACAACAAGACAAAAACGTAAGCCCCTATTATCTTTCAATCCCTACTTAATGTAGGATGTCACTTTCTGTCCTGTGTTTCAGAAATGGTTGATAATGAATAAATATTTAAAAAATTACTTATTTATTTATTTAAACTGAATTTCTTTAATAAGGAAAAAACAGCAAGACTCGTTTTACCGTGATGAGATGTCTCAGTTGTGGACAGAGGAAGACCTTACTGAATAATCCAGATTACTGTTTATGGGCAGACCGAGC
>NW_024588464.1:0-1369 GCF_018398535.1 Haplochromis burtoni
TGCTAATCACAGTATATTTTCAAATATATCATCATGTTTGAGCACAAGGTTTTTCATCAGTTCACCTGATGCCAGGACACCATGGGCCTCAGCCAGTAAGACATCTGTCAGCATGTATTCAGATTAACTTAATGTTCACTCACAGAATCCACCTTAATATTTTGTCCTTTCAGTCAAGACTGGTTAAAAGTGGTTTTATTCAGTGTCTGTTGTATCACGAGAATTACAAAAGATTTGAGGATGAAAAATGAACAAGACTCACCTCTGATTTTGTAGCTTTTTGTGAGAAGGAAAAGTTGCTTCAGTCGTTCTCGTGGTGTGATGGTATCACTGTAGATCAGGAAATACACAATGACCACACTGTTGCTCTCCCCATTGACGTATTTCCTGTTTCTCGTCAATGTTAAACTGTCACAAGTTATTTCCGAGATAGTTATGTGTTTGCTACACTTATTCTTTGAACTTTGACTCAGTTACTTTACTAGGTTTCAGGTTTTCATTTGAAAACCTGAAACTTCAACATGCAGGCTGACATGCCTGAGGATCAAATCACTGACACTGAGGTGACTGGTAGATGATCCACCCTACCTCTTGAGCCACAGCTCACCCAAAATCCCAGCAGAATTACAATCTCTTGTATTTAGTCTTTGTTTGATGCATTTTGTATGTTTACAAAATGAAGAGAGGATTTTTATCAAGCTTTTCCTAATTATTATGAATAAAAGTTTTTCTCTGTCATCATTGGTCCAGCTTTACACCCAATATTATTAAAACCAAACTCTTCAACTTTGACTAAAAGGAATGATTGGTGTCTTTTGCTTGAACAACTTAACAGCTGTCAACACCAAGAATGCCTATTGTCAAAAACAACATGCCTCCTCTTTTGCTTCTCCCTGTCAGGGTTGCAGAGGAAACTGGAGCCTGGAACTGGATCCCAGCTACCATAGAGTCAGAGGCAGACTCATTCCAAGTGAGAAAAATTTTCGTCCACTGAAAACGTTTGAGGCCTATCCAATGTTCCCTCCAAGCTGCGCACGTGAGCAATTGCTCACTGCTAGCACGGTCTCTGCGCAGAAAAAAATCTGCGTCACGCACAAAAAAAAATTCTAATCTGAATTGAAATTAAAGTAAATACGTTAACAATTCTGTTTTGCTGTGTTAGTCAGTAAGTGACTGGCTGCCAGACCATGGTTGTTTATATTTACTGCTGTAAATCCAAGCCCATTATGTATTCATGATTTGAATCCTGGGTTGTCCTCTTCTTTTCTCTTTTTTCTAAACTGAAGACATGATGGCTTTGAACTTTTCTTGTCCCTCTTCCATTGGTTTTAATTTTGCACTCCAGTATGAACACCCATCCCCCAACTCA
>NW_024588465.1:0-1369 GCF_018398535.1 Haplochromis burtoni
AGTTAACCATCTAGTTTCTCACCCAATTCAAATATAAGTCATCAGAGTTTTTTGGCTGCTTAACTTTTAGAAGAAAGTTTCACATCCAGCATCAGTAGATTTCCACTTGAATATTTAAGAAATTCTGAGGCGATTTAAAAGCTGGTTATTGGATGCTAATGCAGACTTCCCTCTATAGTTCTACAGTTATGGGGAAAAGTAATAGCCAGGTAATGCTATTCAAATGTACCTGATTAACTGGTAGTCAGCGAGTACAAACACCCGTAAAAGCAGAAGTTTCCTATCTGGAACATTTAAATGAGGGTTAACAAAATGCCACATTCTTCCCAGGAGTGGATGTCCCACCAAATTTAAGTCAGACCAATTTTAAGTCAGACCATGCAATACAGAAATAAAGAAAATACAGAAAATGTTTTGCACTTGACCCAAAGTCATTGAGTCAATCATCAACACATGTATAAAAAGTTAAGTGAAACATGAATTCATCTAAATTTTAGCTGTAATTGGGTGATGCATTAGGACAATTATCCCAAGTGCAGTAGCAGCAAATCTACAACAGAAAGGCTGAAGAAGGAACCAATCAAGGCAGAGCAGCGGTCTTTAAAAAAAAAGAAAATCCAGGCTTGAAACTCAATTGAAATACTGTGACATGAGCTGCGCATAAACAAATGAACTGCAGCTAACTTGTAAATTGGGCTCCACAGTAATGGGAGAAACTGATGAAGTCAGAAAGTGAACAGCTACTGAATCATGGGATGTACTAATGTTTACACATGACTTTAGCAATCCTGTACAAACCTCTTTTTCTGCATGATGTGGTGTCTATGAGCAAGTTGATGACTTACTGCAAAGTTTCATATTTGACTCTGATGCCTCGAAAGTACTGTATTACATCATGTATCAGAGGGGTTAATTCAGTAAAGCCCGGAATTCACTGTTGTTTCGTTTTTTTCATTATTTAAATAAATAAATAACTAAAAATAATTTTTTACATTTTGAAATAGTTTATTACAAAACCTGTCAAGCACCACAAGTAGTCCATAGTGGAAGCCAAAAAACACCCATTCCTCAAGCTCAGACAAAGACAAAAGGGCGTACTATGTCCAACAGTTCCTTGAACTGTGAAATATTTCTGAGGCTTCCTTTGTTTATCCTGGTTTGTTGATCCGCCTGCTGAACACTAAAGTATGCAGCCAAAAACAACACAAGGAATGCAATGAGAGTGACACGAAACTGCAAAGCTGACGACCAGAAAACCAAAACCAAGAAATGAATGGGTTTAAAAAGAGGCTTTGATCTTATTTTGCTATGCTTTAATTGAGGGAAAAGTTATTGTAGTTCTGGCTGCGATTAAATTCTCACAAACAAG
>NW_024588466.1:0-1369 GCF_018398535.1 Haplochromis burtoni
AGATAGGACTTTAACCACAAAAGTGCCGAACCAGAAATTCCCACACAGTGCTGTAAGCGGGAGATCATAATAAGTAAAGACCATTAGAAATAGATGATGGAAACTACAAGTGTGTAAATTCTAAATGCTCATATATAGTTTAAAAAAGCTGATTTTCAATTAAAACTAAGTTTTAATCCACACTTAACAGCAGCTTTTTAGCTTCATATTTCAAAGACCTCTTGCAGCCAGAGGCTGTCCCCTCTCTGCTGGTCATTAGGAAAAGTGAAGGTTTAACTAATCTTTCAGACCCTCTATGCATTTTACTAACTTGTATGGACACAACATATAATATGGATAAAATTTTCTCATGCAGTTCTATTTTGGTACATTTTTATTATCTCTAGTCATTAAATGATATGATAATATTTCGAACTGAGTGTGTGGTGTTTTTTCCACGCTGTTTTGACTCCACGGTGTCCGCCTCTTCAGAGTCGAGCTCGGTCCACACCTGCCTCCCTCACCTGTTTATCGCTGGCAATCAGCAGGAGGGATATTTAAGATCAGCGTCTCCCCCAATTATTTCCCAGTTCATCAGCTACACTATGGTGGTATCAGGCCTCTTAGAAATTCCTTGTTTCTTGTGTTCATTATTTATACTTACCTTGTTATCTTCTCATTCCACACAGCCACAATATGATTCCACACTACCTTCTGCTGCTTACCTCTTTCAGATGATGGTCACCTTATGAAGATCTCCTCAGATTTTGGGATCACATTTTCTCTGGACTCACTAACACTCACCGTGGTCGCCTGCCTGTCCTCCTGCCTGCCGGCTCATCCACAACACTGGAACTCAGGTTGCAGGAGAACCTGCTCCTCTTGAGCTTCTTGCCTCCACTCACAAGTAAGCTACAGCACTAAAGTATTATTCCTTTCCTTTCCTAGCCCACTCAGACCATTAACTGACTTCTCCCTCAGTTTCAGTACCTTCCCCTCCTGAGACTCGTACTCCCCCTTTTCACGGCCAATCCCTGTGTTCACTCACGTTTCGCCATTGAAATTCTGTGTTCCTGAAATAAACCACTGAAAACATATTTTTGCTCCACATTGTGTTTTGAATTTGGGTCCAAACTTTGTACCGGCCACCTGGCCGTAACAGATAACTTATGTAAATTGTGGAGCTTGATTAGTCCAGTAGTTTCAGCACATTTGGGGAGATCCTAATCAGCATCCATGTAAAAAGCCACTGATAGATGATATCATTTTGTTATTTCTTTCACCTTCATCTGGCTCAAGTAGTACAAAATGATGTTACAGGTGAATAATGTACTTAAATTTCTTTTTCTTTCATCTTTAGTTTTGTGGGAAAAATTCTATGTCTGGAAGG
>NW_024588467.1:0-1369 GCF_018398535.1 Haplochromis burtoni
AGAAAACTATTTAAATTAATTGTGTGTAAATCCACTTTTTGAATGGGGCTTTTTGAACATTATGGGGTGGTGGAGATTTGAAGCTGTGACAGAAATCAAATGAACATGAATCCAGTTTTAAAAGAAAAAGCAGAAAGAGAGCTGAGTGATAAACCTGAGGTCATACCTGCCTCCATTTATTTTTTTACATGAAATCCTTCCTCACAGAGTTTGTTATAATTATAGCAAATCTTCTGTTAATAGGATGTAGAGTCACGACTTCTGCAGGTCTTTTATCTGTGGTTCACTGCAGAAGTTTAATGTAGTGATTAGAAGTGAAACGCAGCTAAAGTCAAACTCTACTAGAAAAAATTTGCATTTCCTGCGAAAATGCTGTGTGGATGCCTTAACGCTGAAGATGTCTGCTGAAAAAAGCTGAAAAAGTTGAAATTTAAAAAAACAATCACCCTGAGCAGGATTTGAAACTGACCCTTCTGGTCTCAAGGCAACTCATCTCACTGCGCCAAACCCATTCTCTAAAGAAAAGGGATGGAGAGCCTGACAATTCTGCTGAAATGAGCAGAAGCCGCTGAGAATTATGCTGATAAGAGGTGAAATGGTTGAAAATTTGGCAGAAAAGAGGTAAATCAGCAGAATTTCTGCTGAAAAAAGGAAAAGATGCAGAAAGTTGCGCTGAAAAGAGATGAATCAGCAGAATTTCTGCACAAAAGAGTTTTTTTCTGAAAACAGCTGGGATTTGTGCTGATAAGAGGTGAAAAGGCTGAAAATTTTGCAGAAGAGGTGAATTTGGGCTGATAAGAGGTGAAAATTCTTAAAATTCTGCTGAAAAGAGGTTTTTGCTGAAAAAGCTGGGATTTGTGCTGAAAAGTGGTGAAAAAACTGGAAATTCTGTTGAAAAGGGGTGAAAAAGCTAAAATTTGTGTTGAAAAGAGTTAACACTTAAACCCCCGCGAGCCATCACTTTAGGGATTCCTACCTATAAAACCCGGAGAGCAGTCACATGGTGGAAGTGGAAGCTAAATTGGCTAGTCATTCATATGTATATTAGGTTGTTAAGTAGGAATTCTGGAGGGAGGCAACGGCTAAGGCCAGGAGAAGTATCTCGAGTCGCCTTCAGAGCTTCCTGTGTTTCATCACTCTTGACATGCTTCGTAGCATTCAAGAATGGACTATTCAACATGCACAGCATGTTGAAGAAGACAGTCTATATTCTTAGCAGCATGCACAGCGTGGTTCAGACTGATAACACCACCAAAAGGAAGCCAAACACTGTCACCCTTTACAACAAAACAAAGTGTGGCGTGGATGTGATGGACCAGATGGTTCGGGAGTACACTGTCCGCAAAGGAACACGGCGCTGGCCAGTCGC
>NW_024588468.1:0-1368 GCF_018398535.1 Haplochromis burtoni
CTTCCACTTGTCCAACACAACTGCTGTCCACTGCCTCCATGACATGGTGATTTTGTTGTTGGTCTTTTGTCAGATCTTCATCGATCACTTCTGCACACCTTCAGACTCTGCAGCTGCATAACAAAAGCCTATAAGATAAAATTAGTGCACATGACAGGTGTGCAATTCATCTGGAAGTTATGTGCGGATTAGTGTATGTAAAGGAGGCGGAAGGCTGGTTTTACTTCCACAGTGGTTTTGTGCGAAGGAAGGAAACCTTCCTCCAAACGGATTGAGCAGTGGAGCCGTCAAGGGAAAGCACACATTAAAACTGTATAATTAAAATATAATTTATTATATTTAAATAGTTAAAAATGCAAAATTGAATTAAAACAACCTTGGCCAAAGGGTAGCACAATAAAAGTCAATAAAACACAATATTAAAAGTCCAGTGGCCTGCGCCACGACCTAAAAGTCCCAGGGAGCTAAGAAATCCAGGAAGTGGTATAACCAAAGGAACCAGCGGAGTCCTCGCCTCCCTCTCGCACTCACGTCCTGATATGCTGAAGAAGGAGAGGAAGCGGCAGTCACTATTCTTACCAGACAGGTTTACTTCATAAAAAACGGATAAGTCAGAGACTTACCCCGGGTGGGCAGAGCTCTCAACTCCGCCCGCCGCTTCTTTAAAACTGGAAATCGGCACAGCCGTCTCGTGGCTTCAGCTGGTGCTGTCTCCGCTCTCCCCGCTGGTACTGTCGCTCTCTGCGCGCTGGTACTGTCACTCTCTGCACTGGTACTGTCGCTCTCTGCGCGCTGGTCCTCTCCGTGCTGGTGCCTGCATTAGCCAACTCTAGCCGCCTTAGAAGGGAAAACCCGGCGGCGTCTCGCCGCCCTATCAATGTTTCTGTTCCGGTTTCCCGAATGGGCAGAGCTCTCAACTCTGCCACCGCTTTCCTATGGCAAACCAACCGGCACCAGCCCGTCTGGGCTTGTGGCCGCCGCCACCGCCTGATACCGTTCACTCTCCCAGTCCTCACTACAACATCAGTCTCTTCTCTCTCGTCTCCCATCACACTTAATGGCCTACGGGACCTCACAGGTGTGTCGGGTTCATAATCAAAGAGGGGCGGAGACTTTCCAGGACAAGTCACCGATGAATACCATAAAACATGCAATAAAACCCATAAGAATGCAACACTATACAATATTAAAGAAAGTAAAACACAACCAAACATGCACAATAAAAATATCTTGGGTAACTTGCCCCTCTCCACCCCGTGACATGTACAATGAGAGCAATTTAGTATGTTTTTAGAGGCCCATGTGCAGTGTTGGTGCCCAGTCTGGATTTGTTACATCCATTTTATATGCTGCTTTGCCTGCAATAAT
>NW_024588469.1:0-1367 GCF_018398535.1 Haplochromis burtoni
GCAACAATTTATTTACAAAGAGTGAAAGAAGCCACTATGTAACTAAACCTACATGCGATGTTCTTGAAGTTTAAACTAAAACTTGACTTAACAATAACAAACGATCACTATGAACTAAGGGCTCAGACTCACTGAGTTTAACTGTGATTACCATGAACTATGACTACACCAAAATAAGCAAGAGCAGTACTTTGATTTCACACTGATAACCTGTGACTACAAAGAACTATAACGATGTACAAGAGCTGTACTATGAGTGATGGTGAACAATAACATACAAAAAACCATAAAGCATTAAACATTCCAAACTATCACTGAAGTCCGTGAGTCCCACCCGAGGCTGACGGTAAATGCCCACACAGGAACCCACGGAGTGGGGAGGTAAGGGAGAGGCTACACTGGGGGTCCGGAGCCAGGAAGTTCAGAGTCACTATAACAGAAGGAGACAGGTTTCAAAAGAAGTTTCCGACGCTGGTCCAGAGTGAAACAACAGATTACGAGCAGTCTAACTTTCCACATGTGAGGGCAAAGCGTGGAGGGGGTAATGGTCCGGGTCAACAGAGAGAAAAGTCCAGAGACGATCCACGATAATCCAGTGAGTCGGGTGGAGAGGCAGGCAGGTGCGATGCGGTAAGGTAGTTATGGCAGATTTGGTTATGATGTCTCGGAGGATAACTGCGAGCAGAAGAGAAGCACAGGTAAGTACGAGCAAAACTAGAAAGATCACACATGTGCTATAATAGCCTACGCTAACTGTGGTTAGCAGACGTTCTAGCGAAGAGTGATTGTGAATTCTGGTCTTTAAAACGGACAGCCAAATTACATCCAGGTGCAGCCGGTCAGTGATAACCCAGCAACTCCTCCCAGAGGTCGATTCACCGGAAGTTACCCAGACCATTACAACTACAGAGCTTCCTTATCTAATTTATACATATGCTTCATTATTGAATGCTAGTGGCAGCAGGTACTGAACTATTATCACTAGATGTACCAGTTCCTCAGTGTATTGCATTTAGAGGTATAATTGTGATTTACTGAGTAATTTAAAATTATTTTATGCCCAACTCATATTTCAAGTTGTGTTGTTAATCATGAAATGTAGTGCACACTGACATGTTTTGTTTGTTTGTTTTTTTATTTAGGTTGAACATCAAAAATGATTGCTTATAAACACAAACATTTCTTTCTTTTTCCAGACTGAATGGTTGTTTCCTTTCGAAGAGAAGCTGTGAAGCTCTGTGTTCGCTTCTCAGTTCCCAGTCTTCAAGTTTGACAGAGCTGGACCTGAGTAACAACAACCTACAGGATTCAGGCGTAAAGCTTCTGTCTGATGCACTGCAGAGTCCACACTGCACACTGAAAACTCT
>NW_024588470.1:0-1367 GCF_018398535.1 Haplochromis burtoni
AAAACACTATATCGGATTCATATCGGTATCGGCAGATATCCAAATTTATGATATCGGTATCGGTATCGGACATAAAAAAGTGGTATCGTGCCATCTCTAATTACAACTAAAAGAAATCACCATAACACACAACAAAACATTGCTAGGTCTAATGACCCAGAACCATGACAATTTGTACCCTACCTGATTTCCCTTTTTTTGTATGTTTGTCACACTTAATCATTTTTTCCACACAGGGCCATCTGAGCATGGATTTTTTCCATGGTGGTGACTAAATTCTTTTTTGCCCCACTGTAGAAATGATGAGACGCATGAGAAAACGGCCTAATTATTTGCCTAGGGTGAAAATATACAAAACCCAAGAGCCTGTTAATCAAAATACTGTCATCAACAGTGTCAAAGGCAGAAATAAGCTCCAGCATAACCATTACAGTGGATGCAGCAGAGTCAACTGACTTCAAAATATCACTAGAAATCACTAGAAACTTTGAGTAAAGAACTGTTTGTGGAGTGAAGCACACATAAACCAAGAATAAAATTTGTCAAAGATGTCATGCTTTTCCATAAAAGAAATGACTTGTTTGGCCACGTTTTTAAGAAGCTTTGACAAGAAAGGGATCTTAGAGATATGCCTGTAATTACTGAGCTGTGTATTTCTACAATACAAGACCATTAGCAAGAAAACAGATTTTAAATAACGCTGTATGGATAAAGTCATTTGGGCAGGTAGATAATTCCATTTTATCAAGTAAAGATGAAATGTCATATAGTGTCATCGGATGAAACACATTCAGAGACTAAGAGAGTGGAGAGCCAGGAACAAAGGTATGACACTGGTAAGCTGAGTGTGATGGCATGACTAGTACTCACAAGCTGATTCCACAAGTGTTCAGTGAGGTTGAGGTCAGGACTGCAGGCAGATCATTCCATCTTCTCAGAAAGTTGTGCCTGTGAAAGTTCTTGAGAAGATACATTATTTTTCTTTAGTGTGAAGCCAATAAAGTCACAGATTGAACAGACCATAGACCTTTAGCTGTGCTTTCAGCCTCTCGAACATTTGAACCATTTTTAAACTTGCATGTAAAACCACAGCAGCTACTTCCCCAGTTAGTGTGAACCAGGTTCGGGTTTAGACGTCTCACCACAAGATGTTCTGGTTTGGCTAATAATAGTGTTCAAGTCATGAGAACCCTTTTGCGTTGTGCTTTGTGGTATAGTGTGTGTGTTTATATTATTAGAATATAGCAGCCTTGTGGTCATCCACACTTGTTTTTCACAGAATGAGCCGTCAGTTATTTCTGGTCATTATGAGTTTCACAGCAGAGGTGTTAACATAGGAAAGCTGAAAAATGCTGCCGATTATAAAA
>NW_024588471.1:0-1366 GCF_018398535.1 Haplochromis burtoni
GGCTACAATGTAGCTTGCCATCACCAGTGTGTGAATGGGTGGATGACTGGATGTGTAAAGCGCTTTGGGGTCCTTAGGGACTAGTAAAGCGCTATATAAATACAGGCCATTTTACAAAGACATTGACATCTTTCATGGTGATCCTCTACCATCAGCACAACACTAATACACACAAAAAACATTTGACGTTTACAGTATAATGAGACCACTGGCCACTTCTACATATAAAAAGACAAAGATGCAATATACAGAATTAAAGCAAAAATGTTGAAAGCAGAACAAAAGGCAGTTCAGAAAAACAAACAAATAAACCATTTGTATTACATATTTTTTCATTCCTCTTTGAATTTGCTTTCTTGACCTCTTCATTTGTTTTCCAAGGGGGCTGATGCAGTGGTATGAAAAATGACTTTGCCTTCTTCCTGAATATTATGATTTTCTTGTCTGATGTGAACCAAGCAACATTTCATTTTTGCCTTATGGAAAATAAAAATTTGTTTAACTTGTCCCGATAACCTTGTGGTTTTTTTCATCTTGTGTATGTGTTGTGGTTGGGTGTGGTTTGTGGCTTGGCTGTCCACAGTATATTTTTGCAGTGTTTTTGGGGCTCCCTGAAAGAAAACTATTTCCCAAAGTAATCTCCTTGTGGTTCTCATTAGTGTGTTTAAGTACAATGATCATGAAATAAACTGAGTCACTCATTTTTATGGTTAGGCTCAGTTAATATGAAATAAAGTAAATAACCTGACCTAGAATCTCTTTCTTTAACTATAGCTGAATACATTTAACAGTAACTAATTTGAACTCGAATTAAATTGCTTATACTTAAACAAGCTTTCACTTTCATGGATTTGACAAGATGCTATAATATGTAGTAGTAAAGTAAGTAGAACTTTCACGCTATTATGAATGTTTTATATTTACAACTTTGTACACTTTTGAGATAATTATACGTAAATGGGAGGAGAAAATATGTGTACCTCTAGAAGTAGTTTAATTAGTTGAAGTTAAAATAAAAGATTTAACCAGATTCAAAAACTTTAATTTAATTTAATTTTCTTCCACTTTTATAATATGTTTTCAAGCTCGACATATGAGATGAAAGTTTCATTTAAATTGTTTTGTACTTTAAAAATCCACCTTAGTCCAGTTTCATTTTACAATGACTAATAAATACATCAGCTGCTTGAACAAGTATAAGTCAGAAGTCTGTGTCCCTACTGCTGAAAGCAAATAGGTTCTTAGAATAAAAGGGATGTCCTGTTATGCAAATACTTTATGCTCACATCTCCAGCATATATCTTACAAACGTCTTTGGCTCCTCATTGCTATGAAAGATTCTTCTAAAGAAGACAACAATGGATCA
>NW_024588472.1:0-1366 GCF_018398535.1 Haplochromis burtoni
CTCTGTTGCTTGTGAAGCTCGCACACAAGAATTTCACTCACATGTACTGTACCAGTGTACCTGCACATGTGATGTGACAATAAAAGTGATTTGTGATTTGATTTGGTATATTTTGTGGCAGGAAGTCATGCACACACACACACACACACACACACACACACACACACACACACACACACACACACACACACAGTGTTTTAATCTTTTGTGACCTTATGGGTGTTACAATGGATAGTGCTTGTATTCACTGAATAAAAGGCTGTAGGAAAGGCTGTTTCTTTGAAGTTGGCTGGGAGAACCGGTGAGGAGCGTTCAGCTCCAAGAGCCTGGTTCCCACCAGCCTTCCCTTGCTAGCAAGTAAAACCCAGTTACGTTGTTGTCTTGCTCTCTTCATGGGTGATGAGTCTCTGAACTAGCGGGCCTGCTGAAGCGCAGACCCAACAATATGAGAATGCTTTTCTGGTGAGTTTGGTGGGCTTGAGACCAGAGAAGTACTTTTGGACAGGCTTATCCAACACAGAAGACAGAAACATGTTCAAATGGATGACTGAAAGAGCAGTCAAGTTCACTCATTTCAATGTGGGAATGCCAGGTACACCTTAGACTCTTTAACCTTGTGCACTCTTTAACTTATCACAATCCAGAGTCACTTTTGATGTGTGTTTGGCATCACTGTCCTGTTGGAATACCCATTTGTGTCCAAGTTTCTGTCCATCTAGCCAATGATTTGAGGAGAAGTTGTAGAATTTGGCAGAATTCACCCTTTGTGTAATGTAGCAGAACCACTGTCAGCAAAACAGTCCCAGAGCATATTGCTACCACCACCATGCTTGGCAGTTGATACAGTGTTCTTAATTTACTCCTCCCCTTTACTTCTGAAACTAGACAGCTTCAAATTTCAGTCGAGCTTAAAGGTGCTGATTTTTGAAACTGGTTTTACTATTGACAGAGAAGCTGGGATTACAGCAGTTTCCAGTTCATGTCAATATTCAGTCTTGGTTGTTGGTTGTAACTAAATTTCCTCTTAACTGAGGGAGAAAGTTAGGGTCTTCTTCCAAATCTTGGCAATGTGGTGACACAGCTGAGTAACTTGTACTTACACCAAATCATTTAAACTGATGTTCATTATACTCAACATAGTTTCTTTCATTTATTTGATTGAATCTAATCCGTATGCTTTTATCTTACTCTAATAAAAGACAGAAAACAAGGATGTGTTGCTATGACAACTGGAGTTTTTGCTGGACTATGGGATGTTGTCAGCTGCAGTAACAAGGAGAAGTATATTTGCAAGAAACGTGCTGAGGGTGTGCAGACAACAACAGCTCCACCCACCACTCTGGCCGCGGCCTGTGCTTCTCAGTGG
>NW_024588473.1:0-1366 GCF_018398535.1 Haplochromis burtoni
TTTTTTTTTTTTAGCCTTACAATAAGGCATCCTTTGTAGTGCTCTACCACAGTTTTTGACACCTAAATTGAGCAGTCTAATGCCTTATTTTCCAAAGCGTTAATGGTACCTTTTCACAGGTCCATACTGGTCATGGCATTCTGTCACAATCTGTCAAGAATCGCACAGTTTGTGGAACAGGACTGACCGAAAGTGCAGGATGCAGAGGACATGTGGACTTAAAAAAAAGCCAGCAATTCTTTGACTGATAGAAGTCAGTAAGATATTAAAAATCCAACTGAATACAAAAACACCACAAAGACTGAAAGGGAGGACAGAACTAACCAGCATAGAGGAATCAAGGGTGAGGGAAATGAGACAAAGTTGTAGAAAATAAAGACTTTTTTCTTAGAACTGGCAACAGGAACCACAAGCAACATGAGGAAAATGATTCAGTTCACCAGCAGCTGGTGAAATTTGGGTGATTGTACAAGTAAGGCCGAATGTAGCAGAGCAGTATTTTGGAAATGAGGTAGAACTGAAGAGAGAAGATTGCAGTAACAGAACACTGTTTTTTTCCATGTGGTTTTGGTATGAACAAAATGTTTTTGAAGAGTTTATGTTTAGCACTTGTGTATTCACTACAGGGTGGGTCTGGACATTACTTTAATAACAATTGCACCTAGTTTCTTTGTCAGAAATGCTGACAATCGTTGCCGCTACATATGCATTAACAGTTGGATCGAGTACTGATGATAATGTAAATGTTTTATATATTTTTAAAAAACCCTGAACCATTACAGCTGTTTTCAAACTGATTTATGTTAACTAGAATAACAATTTACCAAATAAAGGCATCAGCACATATTTACTTACAGAGATTTATTAGAGGCATTGACCTCTGGCAGCAGCTCCAGAAGAGCGTCCTCTAAAGAAAATGTCTTTGGGTCTACATCTTTTTTTGATGAGACTAAGATTAAGACCAGAGCTGACCACTGAGCAGGGGAATGATTACGTATGGAAAAACTTCCTAAACTCATGTACCGCTGGACCTCCTCCACTAGAGAACGATCATTCAGTTCATTCAGACAGTGGAACAGATTGATGCTTTTCTCTCCTGACAGATTCTCGCTGAGCTTCTTCTTGATGTACTGGACGGTTTCCTGATAGGTCTGTGAAGTATTTCCTGTCTGTGTCTGCAATCCTTGTAGGAGAGTCTGACTTGTCTGCAGTGAAAAACCCAGGAGGAAGCGGAGGAACAGATCCAGGTGTCCGTTTGGACTCTGTAAGGCCTTGTCCACAGCACTCTGGTAGAAGTGAGACGCTGAAGATTCTGTTGTTTCAGGCTTCTGGGAGGTGGTTTGTTGCTCTTCCAGCAGATTGACTC
>NW_024588474.1:0-1366 GCF_018398535.1 Haplochromis burtoni
TGAAGCCTAATCTTGAAAGTAGAGATAGTGTCTGTCTCCTGAATCCAAACTGGAAGCTGGTTCCACAGAAGAAGGGCCTGAAAACTGAAGGCTCTGTCGGGGCACTGGGTTTTATGACCCAGCTTTTTTGTTTTTTGTGACTCATGTATTATAAGGATGGTTTAAGTTCAACGTTGACAGTTTAGTTCCTCTATGTTTTGAGTTTTTCTTGTCTTTGCAGTTTATAGTTGTCTATTAGGTTCTCTTTTGTCCTCACCCCTTGTGTCCCTCACTCTCCGGATCCTAGTCTTGTCATTATGCCTCATCTCCCCTTTCTGTTCCCATGTTCCACTCGTGTTTCATTCCATGTCTCCACATGTCTCCCTCTCTTTCGTACTGTCTGTTCCCTGGGTTTTGTCAGTCTGCAGCTCAGTGTGTGTTCCCTGTACTTCCTGTTTTAATTTGATAGTCTCCTGTCTGGTATGCGTTATGTTAACATCTGCTTGTCCTTGTCTGATCTGTTGTTTCACACCGTGTTCCCCAGGTTTTTCCTCTGCGATCGCCTGTCCGTTTAGTTCCTAATTTCTTCCAGTTTGCTTTCATGTATTTTTTGTATCTACTACTGAGGAGAGCCTCATATCAGTAGTACTTGACTCCGTGGTATAATTCTCAAACACGTAGCCTAAAGCAGATGACCCATAAGCTGGAGAGGAAATGACGTCTACTAATTTAGAGGATCATCATTTAGCCTGGAGAAATAGTTTGTTGCTTTATAATAAAGCCCTCCGCAAAGCCAGAACATCTTACTATTCATCACTGATTGAAGAAAATAAGAACAACCCCAGGTTTCTCTTCAGCACTGTAGCCAGGCTGACAAACAGTCAGAGCTCTGTTGAGCCAACCATCCCTTTAACGTTAACTAGTAATGACTTCATGAACTTCTTCACAAATAAAATTTTAACCATTAGAGGAAAAATTACCAATAATAATCCCACAGATGTAATATTATCTACAGCTACTTTCAGTGCCATTGATATTCATTTAGAGTCCTCCTGTTTCACACAAACTGTGAAAAAGATTTTAATTTAACTACTCCAAAAAAGACCAGTAACGTTTTCATTGTTCAAAGTTTTGACAATTGTCACTTGACGATTGGTTGTACTAAATGTGCCTGAGACCACATAGGTTTTTGTTGTGTTTGTTATTTCTTTTTTTAAAACTTATTTTTATTTCCTTTCTCTTATTGCTTTGTTTCAGATTCTGCATTCAGAATTGTGCTGGTTGGAAAAAGTGAGGACAAAAAGACTAAACTAGGAAACTTAATTATTGGTAATACAGGGAAGCATTTTGAAAAACATCCTTCAGTGGAGAATCGTCCAGTTACCTA
>NW_024588475.1:0-1365 GCF_018398535.1 Haplochromis burtoni
GTGTAAACATAAACTCTCAGGAGAAAACCAGTGCAGACCAGTTCATCACCTCCATAAATCCCAGACGTGTAAAGAACTTCTACCTTCATCCTCCTGTTGCTTACAAATACTTGAAGCACTTTCCAGCTCAGGAAAAATTTAAAAAAGAAAAGAAAAGAAAAAAAGAAAGTGCTTTTGGTCAAAGCACCTGCTGTCACTTTTCTACACCCAGGCCTTGTGTTTTTGAACACACCCGGCTTTGTTCCCATACTGGAGAAATGGCTTGTTGGCTTCAGGCCTAATGCCCAAATCACTTCTGACCAGGATTCTCTGGACTATCAGCGAGTTTCTGTTGCATTTAGTTTTTGTTTGGCCACCGCTTTTTGGACTTCTACGGAAAAGCTGGACAGCACATGAAAACACCTGTCTGCTGCCAAATTTCAGCTTGTGAAAGATTTTAATGATTCAGGGTGTCCACTTTGAATTCCTATCCTCATTCAGATTTTCAGTTGAAGCAAAAAGACCAGCCTGACCTTTTTAGAGTGGCTGCTTCTCAGACAGCGTTGTTACCCCAAACAGCTGTTTTTATGTCAGTTAATGAGCTTGGTTCATATATTTCTTTGGTGCACATATTTCTAAGTCTAGGGTTGGTAAAAGTATTTGATGGGCTATAAAATCTGTAATTTTGTCATTACTTTGTTCCTTTATTTTCCAGCACTGTTGTTGTGATTTGGCACTGTATAAATAAAACTGAATTTACCTTTGTTCAAGCTTTGTTGGTAAGGCACATATTTTGATTATAAAATGTACTTCACTTTCAAATGGTGGTGGCTAATGGTGCAAATGTGCAATTACCTTCTTCCTGGCGTCCTCTCACAACCTCTGAGATTGAGGACATGATTACAGTGAGTGTCCAGCCAAGACAAGTAGGCTGACAAATAAAATTAATTTTACTGTGACTGAGTGCTCTTTGACTGAATCTAGCTTCCTGCATCCTCTTTCTCTTTTAACCATTCCCACCTTTTTAAAGGTCTGTTTTAATTACAAGACACAGGTTACAGTGTTCTCAAAATACCCTGCGAAACTCAGTGTTTAGCTTTTTTGAGCAACTCTCTATCTACCAACCCAGAGCCCAGTGACACTGTTACACATTTCAACTAGGGACTTGATTGGCTGCTGTGGATGTCCAGGTTGTCTTTTGTTCTCCCAGCTGGTGAGTGCACTGCACTGTGTACTGCTGTACTGCCTTCCTGGCCAGTGAATGTTAATTTCTTCTGCCCAGTTAACCAGAGCTGTCTACTACATCACATAGTATGATGACCTGTTGACTATCATGCCGTTGCCACATGCAAACAACTTCTAGGAGCCACAGGTGAGAAATAGGTA
>NW_024588476.1:0-1365 GCF_018398535.1 Haplochromis burtoni
GGGGGGGGACACACACACACCTGCTCAGACTCGATGCACTGCTGTACACTTAAAAACATAATGACAGTTTGAATGCATTCCCATCCAAACACTTGTTAAACACAGAGAGGAGTGGAGGTGCTGCTGCAAATTGGACCCACTGGGTAACTTTCGAGCATGCTGGTTATGATCGGCTCTGTTTCAGTGCGATCAATATCAGGCGAAAAATTGTACTGCTTAATCTTCCCCATGCCCTGATGAGATTTAAAAGCCCTTGGTGTGGAGAGATGTTTGATGAAAGTGGGAAAGGTTTAAGGGTGAGTTACTGGAATCTTATTTTGGTGAGCATGGCCTGGGGTATGGTTAAATAGACTGAAAACTGCAAATTTTCTTGGTTTAGAAAATTTCACATGAGGGGGGGGGACTGCTGGCTTGTCGTGGCTGCACATCATGAAGTCTCCTCCTGTCACTTTGGCAGTGGAATGATTACACATTAGACTCAGCGGGGCAGAGCTGTGCTGCCGCAACCACACTCCGGGGCGGCAGACTGTCCTGTGGTCAGCAGATTTCACACAAGCACGCGACTACACACAGACACACACACACACACTGTCCGGCCCTGATTCAACCTGCAAGGCTGGAAACTGCTGTTGTAGAAACTGTTCTGCACTTGCACACGTCAGCCGTCATGGTGGTGGGAAAGCGGCTAATTACTCAGCGTTATTCCCATCAGCGATCTGTGACTCCGCTATAGAAGTCCAAGTTAAATACGCCGTGGTTGACGAGCAGCTGCGTTAATGGAAAAACTTGAAGTTGTAATTTTTACAATTTTATGGCAGCTCCGTATCACATGTGCGAGGTGAAAGATGCTCATTGTGACAAACCCACATGATTCGCACTTTCACCCACAGTACCACTTTGCTTCGTGAAGTGTTGGAGCTTTTTTTAGCTTGTGTTGACTTTACAGCCCGCAGCTCATTTTGGTTCAGTCGCTCACCTTCACAGCACAGCAGTGCTTAATGCACGCAAAGTTAGCAACTACCTCACTGAAATATTGGACAAGAAAAAATGCACATCAACTTAAAAGCTCATGAGCTTGCAGCATGTCTGCTCCATCCTAAAATTCTGTTACTCAATATTTGACTTCCACTGAACTAAGATACACAATTATCAGTCGCACAGATTTCTAGCTCAGCGAGTGTGTGTGCGTGAAGAACAGCGTTCAGTGTAAGTGCCAGATTTTGGTGCTGATGAACTTGTAGATGGGTGATTTATTTCAACTATACAGACAAAACAGGATGGATAGGATGGAGATATCCAGTTCAAGGTGATGGGAGGGGCTGTAGCCTTCCCCAGCTGTCATGGGGTGAGAGGCAGGGTACATCC
>NW_024588477.1:0-1365 GCF_018398535.1 Haplochromis burtoni
ATAGAATGAAACCTAAGGCGCCCTTAGGTGCCTTTGGCGGTATAAAACGTTTCGCTGGACGCATTCTGTACTGTACAGGAGACACAGAACGAGATTGATTGACAATGGTCTACAGCCATTCAGGACACAGACACAATGCGCAAAAAATGCAAAATTGCACAAAAACAATCAGCAAAACAGCGAGGCCACAAAAGGTGAACCATGTTATAGCGAGGGACCACTGTATTAGAATCAATAAGGCACTGATAAGAATCATCTGGAGCAGACGTAGAATTAACACTTTATTACAGTCTCTGTGCACATGGACAGCTGGAGACCTGATGGTTCAAGTGTGGATCCTGTTATACTTCTAAAATTTGAGATGTAAATTCTCTGGACATCCGTGTGTTCACCATGTGATGAAGATATTTATATGAGGTCTGAGTGGACCTGAGAGGCAGGTATGTATACGCAGATATAGACATGCACAATCACACATGCGTACCAGCATATCTGTATGTGGTGATGTAATACTTTAATTCAGAATCCATGATTACAAAAGAGAAGGAGAGGTTCTGATGGGATTCTTGAAAATATAGAGAGTGAAAATGAAGGGAGCGAAAGAAGAAAAATGCCTACAGAAGTCTTATGGGTAGCTAGAGGTGGTAAAGTAAATCGATTTTGGTTTGGTTTAGGTAGCCTAACCTGGTGACTACTTTCGATTTTTATCTTTAGTATTTTTTTTGAACCACTGAGCCCTGAGTTGTTCCGAGCCCTTATCGGAGGAGACCAATCCAGAGCATGACTGCCATGAAAAAAAAACAGCCCCCTGCCTGGACCCTAGGGAAGGGGCTTCTTTTTATGACTTCCAACAAGATTAGTATGAATTTAGTGTTGTAAGCAGAGCTTATTGATGTGAGAACCTCTTGGGATTGACCACTCACACGGACTGAGATATCCCAAAATACTACTTGGAGCTAAAAAAAACAAATATAAATAAATAAATAAATAAATAAACAAAATAATAATAACTTTTTCAGCACATGGAAACTCCAGTCAGGCATCATAGCGGCTAAGACGAACAGGTGGTCAGCCTGGTTTTGCAGTCTTGGCTGACTACTCTGTCTTCCAGTAGCTGGTGTTTTGCGCCTCTGGTATTCTTACCAATTCCTTTCTGTGTGACACTCATGAATTGAGTCGTGTGCCGCCTGGATTGACTATAAGAAGGTCTATGGCGCAATGTCCCACACATGGATCCTGGAAATCAACACAAAATCAACAGGACCCTAAGAGCCTTCATCAGGAACTCAATGGGGATGTGGCGTACAACACTAGAGGCCAACTTCAAGCCCATAGCACAAGTCACCATCAAGTGCGGGATCTACC
>NW_024588478.1:0-1364 GCF_018398535.1 Haplochromis burtoni
CCCCCCCCCCTTCTCCTTCTCTCTCACTCTCATTTTTCTTCTCGTGCGTGGACACACAAAAAGACGGGTGTGCACGCACACACACACAAAAAGATACCTACAGAAGAAGAGAGACTGGGAGCTTGAACCTTAAAGATTTTCTGGATAAGGTAGATAAGGACATTTTTATTACTCTGCTACTACACACTTTGGGGATTATAGCAGAGGGAAAAAATAGAAGTGCTAAGGACACAGCACAGCACATGAACGTTGACAGGCGTCATAATGCAACATGAGATGTAAAGAGACTGAAACAAACCCCACCCAGGATGATCTCACCATTTCTCCTAATGAGATGAGTTACTGTAGGTCTTCTGAAGAGAATATCACTACAGCAGCAGTTATGGGAAAAATACTCTAAATGCTAACACCCCACCACCACCGCCACCACCACCCCAGGAGAGCCAGTCATGCTTGACTCCTATCCCCAAAGCCTGTGTGTGTCAATCAATGTCCCTGGGGAGAAGCTGCATGTTTCAGAAGACTAAGGAAATAAAAACATGTTGTGGAAAATCTACATTTGTTAGATGGAGGCGACATCACTCACTGCAACATGTTTGCAGAGTTGTGTGCTTGTGCAGGCTACAGATGTGGTTTGCAGTTGAAAAGCAGGATGTGTTTTCCTTTTCTCAGCCTTCTCCAGCAGGGATGTGCAGGCAGAGATGTGGGTGGGCTGGCATGTACGCATGCCCACATGTACATTTTACTGTGTTGTCTGCAGGGTGTGCCGTCATACACAATGTCACTGTGAACACATACTGTGAAAAAGAAAAAGAACTACCCCGTGTGTTGTTTTAGAGACTTGTAGCAGGCACTTTTCTTGAGGATAACACGCTGGTGCTTATACACACACACACGCGCGCACGCACTCGTACACCATGGCCATGTAGAGATTTTGCAGTACACACTCATTGTGTCTGCTTGTCAATTGGCACCTGATATCCACCAGCGTCTGGGAATCAAATTAAGTGAGCGACTGCTGAAAAGGCCTCCTCCTCTTTTTTTCTCATCCACCATCCCTGGGCATAATTAATTTTATCATCAGCGTCATTATTATTGTTAAATTGTTTTTCATATTTCTTCTTTTTTTTTTCTCCCACCTCACGCCCCTCCTTCCTTGACTGCCTGGAATGCCAAGTGTATGCTAATGTGTTTTGGAGATTGCCAGCGCACACAGAGACGGAGAGAGGTAGAGAGGAATGAGAATGAGAGAGGGTCTGAGATGAGGAGAGGGTGGGAGATGGAGGTGAGACAGAGAGAAGGGGGTGGGGTGGGGGGTGGAAAGAGTAAAAGGAGAGCAATGAGGTTGGGAAGCAGGTGTGGGT
>NW_024588479.1:0-1364 GCF_018398535.1 Haplochromis burtoni
ATTTGATCTTGGATGTGTCATTTGATCTTGGATGTAGTAAGCGACGTACGAAGAACAGGCCCCTGATGTGGACTTTGTTGTTTTTGTTGTTGTTGTTGTTGTTGTTTTGCTTCCTGTTCATCCTATTCCTTAAGACTACATAAATAAAGTTTGCCAAAGAGATTTCAAGCTGTTGAAGAAAAAGGGTGTTTATATCAAATGTTGACTACAAGTATGTTCGAATTTTACAACCTCTGTTTCGACTTGTATATTTTCATTGATATTTGTACATGCTTCAATAAATTCCAATTTTTTCTGACAAAATGGGAAAAAAACAAGTGCCTTAAGACTTTTCCACTTTGCTGAATGAAAGTATCTAGAAACCATTTGATTGACAACAGTTTTTTTTTTCAATATTGCAATTGATTTTTACTATGAAGCTATTCTGTTGGAATTCACAAAGAAGGTGATTTTGCATTTGTCATTCCCAGATGTGGTCTTAAAGAGACACTGTTTGAATGGCAGTATGTTTCTCCAAAACCTGTATGTATCATTCAGCATTATTAGGGCCTTCACTAATGGCTGAATTACCCATGCCAAATTTGTGAGGAGGCTGCAGATTTTTATAGGATGAGAATGTTTTAATACTCATAATTTGCTTCTTGTTCATTATCCACAGTGGTGGAAGGCTGAATAATAAGGCCTGTTGTTGTTTGTGAAGCTATTATGCAACTGTGGTGATTGCGACAGTTTAATCTGCATGAACATCTATCCCTTCTGATGTCACTGTACCTCGTTCAGAATGGGTTCCCTCAAGGTTAATAGTGAACTCTGTACTCTAGATCCACCGTTAATTTCCTGCAATTTCCCATCTCATCTCTGCAAACAGATGTAGGATAACAATTGGAAGAGCTGAAACAAGGAACGTGCACTGAACAGGATGTCAGTGCGGTAAAAATTATGCTTAGTAATGTAGATTTACTCATAACAATCATGCTGGTATAATTCGATTACCATGACACTGATGGAAATAACTGCAGCCTGCATGAAAAAGTCACTGACCTCACAATCAAGAACACAACTAAAATTGGATCTCCTCCTCTGTGGCAGAGCCATAAATGGCAATAGCTATAAATTGCAATAATTTACCCAATAGCTATTAACATCTAAATGTGATGCATTTGGCGTCATGCCAGAGGCGTGTTTCATTGTGACCATCAGGGTCACCCTGCAGTAATGCAGAGCTACATTTGCATTAAATAAACAAAAAAGGCCATTGATTCTTTCTGTTAAATATAAATCAAAATCAAATCAAATCACTTTTATTGTCACATCACATGTGCAGGTACATTGGTACAGCACATGTGAGTGAAATTCTTGTGTGC
>NW_024588480.1:0-1363 GCF_018398535.1 Haplochromis burtoni
AACTCAAAAACCTCAGCTTTATTGCTGGCAGGAAAACAAACATGAAGTGAGGACGGAACACTGAGACCAAGAACACACAGGCATAATCTGAGGGTACGACGCGACAACTAGCAGGGAAAAACACAAGGCTTAAATACATACTGAGGTGATTAGGGAATGTGAAACAGGAGGAGAGCACAGCAGGGACTCATCAGACATGACGAGGCAAAACTCAACACATTAACATAGTACACAGACTTTCAAAGTAAACAGGAAACTGAACAGACGTGGACTAAACTAGGGGATACGGTGACAGAACAAGAGACACACTGACAGAGACGACTGTATACTAACAGAACACGACACTTGGAACTAAACTATACATGAAACCACAATTTCTAAAACATGGATAACAGAAACATGAAACTCTAATAATAATCATCACAACCACAAGAGAACAAGAAAACACTCCATGATGTAAAATTAAACCAAAACATAAACTCAAAATACTGGGTCCAACGGACCCAGAACCGTGACACAGGTAAATGAACAATTTACTTTATTATTTGACTATATATGAATGCTTGTGTATAAATACACAAACAATACACGCATGCTTTCATGCTTTCAATTGTGTAATTTAAGTGATCTAGGTAGCTCTGTTTTGGAAGTTCAGTTAATGCTAGAAATGTGTTTTGGAGTTTGTACATGTTTTGTCTCTAGGGGCCACCGCATATATTTATATATAACCATACATAAATAAAACCACTTTTTTTTACATTAGTAATTACTTTTCTGCATATTTTTATATTATTGTTAATAATAAATTAATTAAAGCAACAAAACAACCAAGAGCCGGTTCGGAGCCGAAAGAGCCGGCTCTTTTTAGTGAGCCGAGCTGAAAAAGCCGGTTATACCATCACTAGAGGAAAATACTGTGTGTCTGATGGGGTGTTTTTATTTAGGTGGACTTGGTTTTAGTTGGCCTCTGAGATGCAGATATAGAGATCAGGTTGTAATGAAAAAGGTGGAAAAACTATGGAGGTTCGGTTAGTCAGCAGAAAGTGTAATTGACAGATAAAAGAGCAGTTTATAATGAAAAAGGTGGAAAAACCTTCGGAGGTTCAGTTGGACATGGTTTCAGTTGACCTCTGACATGGAGAGATAATGAAGTGTTTGTAATGAAAAAAGGTGTAAACTATGGAGGTTTAGTTGGGATGTGTGTGCTGGGATGCTCTTGATAAGGAAGCCTATTTTATTGTTTTATGACTTGTTTTGCTGCCTGTTGGGAGCCTACCTGTAACCCCCTATGTGTAATCATCGAGTCTTACTGTTACAGAGTGTGGCTACTAGATAATTATGGGTGCAAAAAAAGTGCAGGTAT
>NW_024588481.1:0-1363 GCF_018398535.1 Haplochromis burtoni
ACGTTTCCGGTGCTGGCAGTATCTTCCTGTCTGCAGCCGTTAGCGCCGCTAACACTAGCATATAGCATATAGCATACATACACCTATCTATATAAAGATCTAAGGAAGGGTATAAAAAAGTTTCTGCAGCACTGAAGGTAGCAATGAGCATCTATCATCTAAAGTGGCATCTATCATCCACAAACAGAAGACATTTGGAACTACCAGGACACAGGCCTTAGTAAGGGAGGTCACTGAGAACCCGATGGTCTCTCTGACAGAACTCCAGCATTGCTCTGTGGTGAGAAGAGAACCTTCGAGAACAACATCCAGTTCTGCAACACTCCACCAATCAGGGCTGCATGGGAGAGTGGTCAGATGAAAGCCAGTCCCCAGTAAATGACACGTGCTTGTCCTGGAGTTTGTCAAATGGCCTTGAAGGACTCTTATGTTTGCAAGTCTTCTCCTCAACAAATGCAATAATGTCGATGAAACTTTTTGCACCATCAAAGGCAACCTCGGGTGCCTTTGGTTTCAATCTATAATACTGGACTTATTTTCCTATGAACGTTAGAACTTTGAGAGTGTTTAAACAAGAGAGAAAAGTGTGAAAATGTTCATGCCTGTCTGAGAAAAGTGTATAAAGTGTGTAATGAGAGGTTTTACAGCCTTAAAACATCTATAATAATTGTAAAAAATAAAGTTGTCTACTGTCATGCCCTCTACTATGGCGGGTTAGTTTTAGAACGTAACTACCGTGATAAAGGAGGGACCACTATATGTCCAAATATTATATGTTAAAAAAACACTCAGGCTTTCATAAAGGGCATTTTTTGACATGATTGTATAGAGTAAGTGTAACCACCACATTATCTTTGTCCACACCTTTTGTTCCAAAAGCTGACACTGCACCTCTTTGCTAAATCACATCACTAGTGTTTCTTTTTCTTTTTATTGTTTTCTTTTTAATATTTGAAGGATATTGTTTGTATTTAAAGGAGTTTCCCAATCAGAAACTGCAGTTGAGTCACAACTCGCAATATCTCGCTGACAAGATATTTAAAAATATCTTGTCAGCGATCAAGATATTTTTAAATTTAGTATAGATGATGTGGCACTAATGACAGTGTGACAATCAAATAAGTTAAATAAAACTAGCATTCCACTAATCACCAAAACTCAGCTCCCAACACACACTCCATTAAAAGCTCAACAAAAGGATAGCAAAATGAATACTGATATTTATGAATTTATGGTCACCGTATTATGAACCATTGTCAGAAATGGATAAGCTAAGGTAATTGATTTAAATTCCTTATGGAAAATTAACTGACTAATCACTGCAAACTAACCCTAAATTATTTCACTGTAACTAAGTCACATC
>NW_024588482.1:0-1363 GCF_018398535.1 Haplochromis burtoni
GGATCAGTTCTGGGTCTGGTTGAATTGGGGTTTAGTCCTTGTGTCTTGATACAGCCCCGACTTTGTTCTGCCTTGCTGCTTAATTAAAAAACTAGTTTAAGGTGTCCTGCATATGTGATATATATTTTTCCCTATATGAAGTCATTCTTTTTTGAACAAAACTCAATTAATTAATCTTTCAGTCATTTCTAACCCCCCCCCAAAAAAAAAAAAAAAAAAAAATCCCACATGCACACTACCCTTCAGGGCTAAGCCCCGGGTGTTTCAAATGTCTGGCTCCGCCTCTGGTGTACAATGAAAAATTTAATCTTACACCTAGGTCGACTCTGTGTACACGATAGGAAAACTTCAAATTTGCTCACGGAAGCATGCGTTTCTTTATGCTCGTCCAATGAATGTTAGTGATGTGTCATGGACAAAGGCATCCACTCGATTCAGAGGAAGTAACAAAATGTGTCAGGGTCAAAAAAAGGAGAGGGAGGCAAAATGGTTAAAATAAAGAGTTTTATTACTGCTTCTATTAATAACTGAACTAAAAGAGACAGACAAGCCGCTATCACCATTTAAAGAAAAAAACAAAACAAAACTCAAGTGTTGGTCAGTAAACGTAAAAAAGGATTAGTCACCCAACACACTCCTCTCCACCGAGCAGGAGCAAGCATTCACCAAACACAGCTCACTAGCTGCAGCCTCCAACATGGCTCTCTGGCACTAGAGCACACCTTTCTCTGGCCTTAAATACTTCTAATTGCTAATGGGAGACAGCTGTATAGAAAAAAGGTGGCACCTGAGGCAAGAGAGACAGCAGGACACACCCAAACAAGGGCAACTAGAGGAGGAGGCCCTGGTAAGGGCCGTAACACACCTAAATATGTGTTAGCACATTAAAATTCATTCTTTAAAGGCTGACTCTTTGTGCACGATATGAAAACTTCAAATCTGCTCACTGAAGCATGTGTTTCTTTACGCTCGTCCAAAGAGCGTGACACAACCCGGAAGCAGACATGGTTTGCCTTCAAAGTAAAAGTTTAGTTTTTTGAATCGTTCCTGCAGGAGAAAATTTAAGAGGAACCATATGTTTCTGTCACGGTCCGGGGCAGCGGCCGTGTGGAGAGTGGAAGGAGGACTCAAAGTGCAGCACTTATTCAGGTGTGAGGGTGATTTATTGATGATAACAAACACAAAGTGGAGATGGCAAACAGAACTAACGGTGTGTTCACACCGAACGCGATAGAGGCAGGCGGAGCGTCAGGTTTACATGTAAAGTCAATGGAAAGGCGCGCTGACCCGCGATTGCGGCCCCCGCGAAAATTCGGAAGCGTTTTGGCGTCGCGAAAACGCAAAAACGCCAGAAACGCGCGTG
>NW_024588483.1:0-1362 GCF_018398535.1 Haplochromis burtoni
TATTTTCATTACACAGTAAATAAAAATCACTGCTAAAAATGCATTCAGGAAGCTGTGCTTACCCAGGGTGATGCCATTCGGCCACACAATGTTGTCTTTTACTAAAGTAGTGCGATCTGCACCGTTCAGCCCACTCTTCTCAATCTTAGCTTCTTCACCCCAGTCTGTCCAGTACATCAAACTAAAGAGGACACAGTAAAGAAATCATGAGGCTAAAGACAAAACGCACCAGTTCATGTCAAACTGACACTAATGTAAGGAAACGTACTCGCTGTGATGTCTGTTTAAACACTTACTTGTTTACTGGATCGACTGTGATGGCTCGTGGCTTGTCCAGGTCCGTTGCGATCAGGGTCTTCCTCATACCGCCATCCGTTGTTGCTACAGAAATAGTCTTCAAAACACTGTCAGTCCAGTAGATGTTGCCATGGATCCAGTCCACCGCAATGCCCTCTGGGGCCTCTATCCCACTTTCAACCACCACATTGTGGTGAGAGGAATTGCCAGCCACATCTATCATAGAGCTGTTTGGAGGAAGGCAAGAGTGGAGAGATTAATTTCATCTTCATCATGGTTCTTGAATGAGAGCCACTCCATACTATGCAAAATGAAGCAAGAAACTCATAAAGAAATGTAAAAAAGAAAGGACACAGATAAAGATTCTTACCTGTAGATTTTCTTCAGAGACAGGTCAGACCAGAAGATCATCTTGTTTGCCATATCCATGTCGAGAGCCACTGCGTTCTTCAGCTGTGGGATCACACGCACGTACTCGCTGCGGTCCACTGTCAGCTTCCTCACCTCGTGTTTGATGGTGAAGTACAAGGTGGGCACTGTGCCTGGTGGAGGCAGAGGAGGACAGTTCGGTTAAACTTGCTTGTCTTGTCTGAAGGTTGCGTCACAGGATCAAGCGTTAAGTGGGTTTAAGTGGGCTTTCTTTCTAACATTACCTGAATCAGCCTTGCAAGTTTTGGTCACAGGGTCAATCATATAGCCCTCTTCACAATCACACTTGTAGCTGCCTGGCAAGTTGATGCAGATCTGAGTGCAAGTGTCTGGCTCAGCACATTCGTCAATGTCTGCAGAATTGAAGAAGTTGGCTCATTTGTTTGTTTCTATTGTGCACATTGTTAAATGACATGTTTACAATCTGTCTGGTTCTTAAGAGGCAGAATTTTAAATGTCTCCGTCCGCTCACCTTCACAGGTTTTGTTGTCGGCCTTCAGCCTGTATCCAGCAGGGCAGGAGCAGTTGTAGCCAATCTTCAGATCGTTGCAGTAGTGAGAGCAGCCGCCATTTCCGGTCAGACACTCATTGTTGTCTGCAGAGACAAACAGGCAAAAAGCTTTCAAATAATATTCA
>NW_024588484.1:0-1362 GCF_018398535.1 Haplochromis burtoni
CTCATTATTTGCGAGAGTCACAAGATGAGAGCGTCCAGTACCGGCTGCTCGGGTCTGCTGCTGGCTCAACATGTTCTCATCCAACAGTTCAGCTCGACAGATTAGCCAGAGAGGGGTTGCTGTCGAGTTACTACCCTGGACCTAAATGAGAAGAAGATACTCAAGTATTAGTGTTTTTGTGAACTGCAAAAGCCCCAAATCACTTTGTGTCAACCAAAACCTCGGTGATTTAAGCTAATGTAGTGAATCAACCCCTCTTCTGACAAGACTTTAAATGGTTTTCAGCTCATTAGACACAAATTGCAGACCCTGTTTAATCTTTTGTTGAATGCATACACCTTTGATTTTCATGCATTTCCTCTGAATTATTGCTTCATGGTAATGAGAGCAAAGGAGCTTTTATTTTGAGAGTGTGTTTGAAACACTGAGAGATGTTAGTGTCTTTGAGATTCTTAGTTTGTCAGCTTTGTGTAGACACCTCAGGACTTTGTAGGTGTTTGGATATAAAGCTCACTCTGATCTGCTGATGTCTCTGTGTCTCTCCAGCAAAAGGTGATCTGATAGGGCTTCAGGATGTAAAACAATGCATCTCAAAGGTTGTGGCTCGAGAAGCAAAGAGAGCAGTATTTCCCAATGTTTCCAACATAAATAGGTCCTCATCTGAGTGGACAGAGGCTCTTCTTGGATTTTAATTGTCTCATGAATTCTGAAAAGCTGAGCAGATTTTGGTAAACTTCTGTATGTGTAACTCAACACTTGAAACCTCATGTGTGTCACAGTCCTCTTGTCCTCCTGTGGCAATCTGCATCTCTTTCCTCTCTCTGTGTGAGAGTGAGTGTGGGTTTGTCCCTTAACCTGCTTGTGTGTTTCAGAGATGGCGTTTGTTCCCATGGTTACTCTGGCTACACACCTGAAAGCTGTTTCGTATCATCCACAATCATCCAACTGTCTGCAATCCAGTGATTACCCGCCTGCTCTTTAAGGCTGAAGAGTCCCCTCGGTTGATGCCAGGTCGATGTGTAGTTCGGCTCTGCTGTGGACGTTTCCTCACCTCTGACAGCCCGTGTGGTGAAACGAGAAAAGAAAAGCTGCGGACGAAATACCTCTCAAGATGACTCTATCTTCAATAAGCCTGTTAAACCTTTATTCTGGTGTCCTGCATTTTGAGTCCAGATCCTTCAAAAAGTGATTGTCTTGCAATTCTACAAAAAATGCAAACTAGAAACGGGAATGGACCCAACACTTGTACTTTCAAAGAAAATAATACACCATCAGACTTCTTTCTCTTAAACTGTGGTTTACCGGCTCCACATTTCCTTCATTCAACCTTGTGTGCACTTGATTCATACTTGTATAACATAT